>NW_009647572.1:492978-552414 GCF_000708025.1 Charadrius vociferus | reverse complement strand
GGAAGGGAAGGGAAGGGAAGGGAAGGGAAGGGAAGGGAAGGGAAGGGAAGGGAAGGGAAGGGAAGGGAAGGGAAGGGAAGGGGAAGGACTGAGGAGGCTTTGGGGGATCTCATCAATAAATATAAATACTTGAAGGAAAGATGCAAAGAGGACAGAGCCAGTCTCTTTTCAGTGGTGCCTAGTGACAGAACAGGAGGCGATGGGCACAAACTGAAACACAGGAGATTCCTTCTGAACATTGGGAAACGCTTTTTTGCTGTGAGGGTGTCTGAACACTGGAATAGGTTGCCCAGAGACACTGTGGAGTCTCCATCCTTGGGAGATATTAAAAAATCATCTGAACATGGTCCTGAGCAACTGGGTCAAGGTGGCTCTGCTTGAGCAAGGGGCATAGTCAAGATAACCTTCAGAAGTCCCTTTCAACCTCAACCATCTGTGATTCTGTGAAATACTGAAAGCAGACAAAAATTAATGAATGCACAATAATCGTTAGATGGGGGGGGGGAAGGTGTGAGTATTTTATTTATTGAATGGATTACATCTCTCTCTCTTAAAAGACTGCAGTTTTCTCAGTTATTTTAATTACTCAAAATGATTCCAGAAATCCCAAAAGAATTTTCTGGATGAAGTGGAAAACATGGATTATCAAGCTATGTATGAATACCCTTAGAAATGTACTTGGCTGTAATGACATCTTTTTGCATGTGCAAAACTCATCTTACTTAACAGTTATTCAACCATCAGTTCATGTGCACTGGAGTCAAAGTTTGCACTTCTAATATAAGCATTCACAAACCTGGACAATCTAATAAACAAATTATCACAGGACCATCACCCCCCAGACACCAGAACAATAAAAATACAGTCATCAGCTTCAAGCAAAGGCAAGTGAAATTTTTTCACACACATATACAGACATATCAGATAGAAGAAAGGGAAATCTAGGAACACCGTCAGAATACATCTTGACATTGTATTGATGCTACTTAGTGGTTCATTTGAAAGGAAGAACACACTGAGACATTCCAGATTTAAACTGAAATATTTTGTTTATAACAGATTCCTTGTGCAGTTTTTGCACAAACAAATATTCAAGCTAAAAAACCTCAGCTTTTGAGCCATTTAGGAACTGCACAAGTTTCTGAAAAAAACATTTGATAAGGGAACATTTCCATTGCCAAAGAAGGATGATTTATATATGATACTGGGACAACTCCTACAGCTCACTAGAAATCCCCTGCATAACAGTGGTCCCTTTTCAAATGAAAAGACCAAGGGACCAAGGCTTAAATGTCAGTGCATGTACACATTTGATTCACACTAAAATAATATTTAGGGCTTAAGATGATTAACCTCAGACATCAAGTTTCCAGGGAAAAACATTTCCACAGTCCACCCATTACAGGGAAATGAAGATGTGCATGAAGTTGTCCCTCCATTACCATGGGCATCACTGAAATATTTATATTTGGGTTTCTGTGGGGATTTTCATGTGTCTGTGTCTGTTGAACTACTAACAGAGGACCACAAGGCCAGTGGCTCCTGTGGGCCAGGGCTGCCCATGGGGACCAGCAGGGCAGGGTCTGGCAGCCTGGGCCTGTCCCACCGACCCAGCCAGGATCAGGGCAGCGGGGGGCCACCAGGGAAGACCTGGGTACTAGGCACTACTCTGGGGACGGACAGATGCTGGACCAGGGCATGGGCTCCCAGGTTGGCCTGGCTCGGCACGGCCCATGGCTGGGCAGGGTAGGTCCTGGACCATGGGTGAGGTGGAGGCAGACCCCAGGAGGGAGGGTCGGGGACAGTCAGGGCTGGCTGTGCATAAAACTGTTGAAGTTAAGTGTCATAGATAGTAAATGAGCTCACCAGTAATGCCCCAGACACACTCACACTTCTACAGTGCTAAAAAACCCAGGTCAGGATCCATAAAAGCCCATTCAGTGCACTTCAAAGGCTCCTCAACAGCTTTACTATCCCTCGACTCCCCAACAACATTTGTAGTGCTGCAGCCAAACAGGGCTCAGGAGAGCAGGTCCTTCGTGCTGCAAAATCAGCATGTCACGCTCGTCACAGCCCTGCCATGACAGAGATCTCTTCCTCTGGTGCTGCCTCTGCAGACGCTGTAAATCATTTTCCCCAGCTACTGTTTGTGAGAATGAAGCCAAGGGAAAACTTTAAGTTGTTACGGGGGTGACAATTCCTGGCAAAGATGAGTTACAGTACAGTAAAAAGAGCCAAGGAGCTGGTTTATGTGCCGTTCTGAACAGTGATGGATATTCTGCACTAAGTTGTGTTTAGGAGCTGAAGGCAAAGAAAGGTTTTGCTATTTTATCCTCTTACTCCTTCGTCATTTGAAAGTCTCTTCAAATTAAAACTCATGTATAACATGCATGATGTATGTACGCACTTATGTTGCACTGTATAGAAAATCTTACTTTGCAAGCATATTTCTTCCATTAGAATTAGCTGAATAATTATTTTTTTTACATTAGTACTTTTTATTTTCAGACTCATTTAAAGCTCCAGAAATATTCAAGCATGTAGCAAAAGATGACTTGCACATCTTATTAATGCGTTGCATTAGCATTAGTAGAGGGGCTCTCAAGACACAAAACAACAACATACCTATCTTTACCGGGCAGTTAAGAGTGGGCTGGAGGTCCCTTTTTGGTAGATCTGGCTGTTATGACTCACCTTCTTAAGCCTGTAGCCTACTTTACCCATACTAATCACGATAAATTGTACTCACGTAGACCTAGAAGTCCCCTTCCCAGTTCTTGCTCTGGACCTGTTTGTCATCACTTTAACAGTATAGCCTTAATTAAAGTCAAACAGTAAGAATGGCACCCAAATGGACTTAGGTATGATGAGAGAAAATGCAAAAAACTACAAACTTATTTCTC
The DNA here is from genome assembly GCF_000708025.1 of Charadrius vociferus. Lineage (NCBI taxonomy): Eukaryota > Metazoa > Chordata > Aves > Charadriiformes > Charadriidae > Charadrius > Charadrius vociferus. Next base: position 549,511 of record NW_009647572.1, on the reverse strand, counting down.
CCACTTGGCAAATGGGACCACCATCTTGAGCACTACCCAAATCAAGTATTCTAACAACCAGCATAACTTTATTCCTTTATAGCAGGACATCTTCCCCTATTTTGATTTACTCTAGAATTATAAAATGCAGTTGAATCTTGATTACTTGAAATTCAATGATGCAAAATCATTCCTTATTTGAAACAGATTTCTGTTGCCTGAATACAGCAGTAAATTACTAAATCCTTGTTTACCTGAAGTTATGAAAATACCTAAGGTTACTGATAATTCTAAGACTAACATAAGAAACACATAGTAAAATTTAGTATGTCAATAATGAATATACCCAGCAAAATTTTTCCCTAATCCTCTGAAGCAAAGTCATGGAACTTTGTTAACTCCACACTTTATCACCTACCCACCCACTCTTTGATATGACAGGTGAAAAACTAATGGCTCATATTTAAAAATGTCTTTCTGGCTGGTTATTTTTTGATGCCACCCACCTTACTTTGCACTTAACATCAAGAAGAAGAGCGAGCGGACTTTAAAATTTATCCAGCGGGGAGTGAAAAATGTGAGGAAAAGTCTTCAACTTCTCAAAGTAATTTACCTGTCCTTGAACAAACTGACTGTAAACCCTCACTTGGAGATTACATTACACAGATAAATTACCTTACATCACATGCACCCAGGGTTTTTGTCTGGTATATGTTTGTGTATTGGTTTTTCTTTTTTAATAAAATCAATCACTTCTATCTGATTTCAGAAAATTGCAGCAACCCACCTGTGCTGTGAAACAGCTGTACAGTCACAGAGAGGAAGAAAAATGATCAGACAATGTTTTAAGCTACATGCTGGCTCACTTAATTACTATTGATATAAAGAAAAGCATGTTAGTTTTGTCACAAAAATCACAACTTTCTGAAGAAAGGTACTTCTGGGTCTTTCATGAGCCTCAAAGGAAAAAAAAAAAAAAAAAAAACCAAAAAACAAGTGAAAATAAGGCCACAGTAACAATTATTCCCACAAACACCTGACAAAATTTGGGATGCAAACATGGATTTGAATTTTGCAGTATGAAGCTATTTCCAGTTTTAAAGATTATTTCCTTTTGGGACTGTTTTAAATTTTCCTCCTTGTCTTCTGAAAGTTAGAGAATTGGTTGTTCATTTTCTTTACCACGTTGCCTTAATTTTAAAGCTCATTAAGCTCATTTCTAGCTTTCCAATTTACTTTAATTGAACTCTTCCTAAATTTACAATTGTGGAGTCACTGACAGGAAATTAAAGAGAAAAGCAATTGGTGGGTTTGTGTGTTCTTTTTTGGTTTGGTTTGGTTTTTTTTAATTTCACTTCCTTGATATTCTCATGCAACTTCCCTCCCTTGGGTAGTTGCCTCACAAATATCAGAAAAAGAATATTCCTTTTTCTTTCCCCTCAAGCTCTCAAGAAATTGGATCAGCAAGCCCCAAATAGTTAATAACTTTTTGATATCTCTTTCAATCATTTTAAAAAACCCTCATGCTCACTTGTCACTGACAGTTTTGCCACTGCTGTCAAAGGAGGCAGACTTGACTAACAATTATTTTTTTTACTCTTTATCCAAAGGTAAGTTTTTCTTTCTTTGTGTTTCTTAGTCTGTGTTGAACACACTTTCACCAGTTGGGTAGAGAACCCCTACAGATGATTATTTAATTCCCTAACCTTCAGCAAAATACCTTCATATGTCTTTATATTTGTATCATCAGTAAGATTATTTTGTGAATATGGAATGACTAGTATGACAAGAACACAGGGAACAGCAGTTTTTGCAACCGAAAAAAACTAAAACTTGCTCACTCAGTACAGAGACTCGTCAATGGGAAGACGCAGGCACTCCCAGAATTTGATTCATTTAATTTGTTTCACATGTATTTATTTTGGTTTGAAGAATAATGCTTTGGAAGTATTTATAAGACAGAAAGGCAGACTTTCACACAAGTCTAGACAAGCAGAGCCCTCATTTTCAGAGGATTAAGCGTAGATGACATAGACTTTACCTTGCTGGTTTGAGCAACTCCTTGAAGTTTTTCTCATGCTTCCAGAATCATTATAGGGTCAATCATTATAGGTAGAGAAAGACGGACAGGCTGTTTTTTCCTTTCTCTGTAGCAAGTAACATTTTCAACTATTTTCTCTCACAACAGTGACCTAGACCAAAGTTTACGTCATCAGTCCCTCTTGTTGACTTGTGTTTGAAATTTTTGTTCTCACATTGTTTCTAAATGTCTACAAATGCAGGCACCTGAACATGATGGCATAACTAGTCATTTCAAGTTTAAAATTTTTAAATTTATGGGATTCTTGGGGTGACTGAGAATTACAAAAAGGAGAGTGTTACAGATCAGTCCTTAGGGACCAAATAAGTGGTCAACCAAATCATGGCATATGCAAAAAATATCAATTTAAGCATGCTGGCTTTGTTGGCATTATCTCATCAAAAGTGTGTTTTCACAAAAAAAAATATTTTTTATCTACTGGTGGAAGAAGGGAAGGAGAGGAAAAACACAAAACAAGGAAGAGAAAGATAAGAATGATATGACACATCATGTCCACTGTAAGTGGTCATGGTGAAAAAACAGAGACCTGGATCGTAACTTATTAGAACCAGAAAGGTGGAATTGTAAAGGGCATTAGAGGTTGTTTAGGGTGAGAGAAAACCTTGAGAAACAAACTAAGCAGAAGGAAAACTGATAGATATGCCAAAAAGATGACAATCTTACCATAAAACCATATGCGGGTTCTTTAGAAACAGGTTGGTGGCTGTTACCAGGGCCAGGAGTGAACAAGCAGTAGCAAAGGACTTGTGAAGATAGTAGAAAGCATTGAGCTTAGCTAATTTATGTGTGGTGAGTCAGAAGAACTCAGCAGAAGTCAGAATGTGGGAATGGACGACTTGATGACTGGCTTGAATAAACCTAGTACAATTGCTGGGGATTGCAGGATTGCACCCATAATCACAGGTTTTGCCATCAGGATTCCAGTCTAGAAACTGCTTCTCCAAATTAGTCTTGCATTTATGTGGTGATGTTTGTTTTGGCACTGCAATGTGCATACAGTGTACTACATATTGTTGTCTTTAAGTCTTTTTAACAAATACATTATTCGTGGCTTATCTGAAACATTATTCTAATTGAGTCCAATTCTTTGTTACTGCACACTTCTTTATTACAAGCATATCTAGCTCTGTGATTTATCCATGCTATAAGTGTGTGATGAGTCCTAACGGACAATGAAATTCTCATTTTAAAGTATTTGTTTTACACTGTTTATTCCTCTAGGCATTTCAGACAACCAATATGACAGTTGTGGCCTAATTTTGTAGCTCCTGCATTTCATATTGATGCTCTGTGGTGTGTAAAATTGTTGCATTTTAGAATTCTTACTAAATTAAATCATATTTCTTGTTGTTTTATTGTAACTGTCAATAAGAATAATACTGGTCATTCTACTTATAGCTAATGACAAAAATAGAAAACAAGTTAAAAACATGTATGTAGTACGCAATGTGGAGTTCATCTTTACTCTAAGTCTAATCTGTAGTTAATAAATGATGGTACAGATGCCATTAGAAAAGTAAAATATGTATTCAAAACCTAGTATGTTCTTATTTTGTTTTTCCCCAACCATCCTGTTATGTTTTGGGGTTTTTTTTAATGGCTAAACTGCATATAACAACTCATTCTCAAGTAGAATATTTGTCATTTGTTCTGCTTTGCCATATCTTCACCTTTTCTCCTGCTTTCTCCAGTAGAATTCTTAGTAGAATTAATTACAAGTCTTTCCTTTGTACCATCCAAGGTAAGTGCCTTAACCACAGATATCTTCCTTTTTAAAGATGTCAAAAGATTGCAGGTTTGCCCTATTAGGGAAAGTTTTTTTTTAGAGAATGGAATAAAAATATCAGAAAGAAATAGTGAAAAAGAAAAAAAGCACTCTATTTTTCTCTATAAGAAAACACCTACATTACTCATAGTTTATGCCTCGACATCCCAGGTGTTGTAGGTAAAGTTTTCAAGAGAATTCATACATTCATGAACTATAACTTAAACATAATAGACATTGTAAAACCTAAGAGCTGACTGAAAGGGTCTTTAAGCTGTTACTGCTATTTTCAATAACTCTAGAAAGACTGGAATAATTTCAGAAACTGGAAGAAATGTAATGTTGTACCAGTGTTTAAAAGGGTTAAACAAGATGACCTGCCTAAAGAAATGCTGTCAGCTTGATCTTGACCTTAAACAAAATAGTAGAACAGAAGATAGAAGGTCAATTTGATAAATAATAAAATATTTTTAGCCTTCTGGAAAACAGACTCTGTCAAGCTAACTTTTTTTTTTTTTCTGGTGGGATTACAAGTTGAGTTAACAAAGGTAGTAATATTAGTGTATATAACCAAAGCTCAGTCAAACCTTTGACTGTGTATCTCAGGACATTTTGATTAAAAATATAGGATGCTACAAAGCTAACACAGTGAACAGTACATATATTATCCATTAACTAAGTGACAGATGTCAGAGGAATCATCAAGCAGGTGTGCTTTTAGTGTGATCCCATAGGTAATTCATTGGTGATATAATTTAATGAGGTTTTATCAATGACCTGGAAGATAACATAAAAATATCATTAACAAAGTTTGCAGTTATCAGGAAGAGTTAGAGCTTGGCAAATAATAAAGAAGAAATGTTACTGACAAAGAGCAATCTTGATTGTTTGATAAGCTAGAAGATTGCAAACAGTATGTGTTCTGAACAAAGAAACAAAAAAAATATCTCAAGAGAGAGACTAAAGAATAAAGGACATAAAGGATACAAACAGGAGAGGAGATGCTAACATGGGAAACAGTAATTCTGGGAAGATCCTGCTCTGAACTGATCTGAGATTCACATGCGATCCTGTGTTTCAAAAGCCTAAAAAACACTTGAATTTCATAACAAGGGGGTACTGAGCAAATGTAAAGAATAAGCAACCTTTATGTATTTGTCCCAAAGTAAACATTACTGGAATACTGAAGTAAATTCCTATACCTGCAGTTCAAGAAAGATTGATATTTGGAAAGAGTTCAGAGAAGAATTGTGAGAATAATTAGATTATAAGAAAATATGACTCAAAGCAAAAAAAAAAAAAAACAACAAAAAAACCCCAGGCAACTTAATCACTTTATCAAAGATAAAATGAAGGTATGAGGTGATCTTAATCTACATATACCTATGTGAGGGGAAAAAAAAAAAAGGGTTATTCTAAAGGTCACAATCTAGCTACAGTAATATCTAATTCAGGCTAGCCCGGTGTCCTGTGCCACAGGTCAAGGTAGTTAACCACACTGGTCCGTTTTGAACACATAATCTATGACTCATGCGTGACCACTTATTTCAAACCAAGCAGAATTACAAGTTGGATTTGAATAATTTGAAGTAAGGTTATATATGGTTAGTAAGGTTATATATGGTTAGTAAGGTTATCTATGGCTACACCGTTGAGACAGAATTCTGTAAGATATTTTATTTTAAAAGATTTGTCTCAACTGAGATAGGACCTACCAAGCAGGTTTTTACTGAAATATTTGTTAGACTATAGGAATAATGAGGCTGTTATGGATAACATACCTCAAATATAGAGTGCAAAAGACTGACTTCTTTTTATGAAGCAGAAGAATATCTATGAAACAGATGCAGTGTTCTTTCCTGGTTTTTAATCAAACTGAGTTTTTCTTTCAGTTAAGGTCTAATACTTAATTCTTTAAGATAATTAGGAATGAGAAAAGCAGTTCAGATAGAATATGTAATGAACCACCTCTGTCCCAGATTCCAACCAAACATGGATGACCATGTGAAGAATGAGGTCAGGGCAAATGCTCCCTTAATTTAAAGAGAACAAGTAATTCATATTCTTAACTCTGCTCTGAAAAAAAAAAAAAAAAGAGTAAAAATAACAGTCACAGCCACTGTCTGAACTACAAGTGCAGCTGCATTTAGATATACAGAGGCAGCTTCAGAGAGAAATGCAGCATCACTTCTGCAACAACAGACAAATGGCTAGTCATATTACTCAATAAGCTGCAATCGCTGCGCCAAAGAAGATACATACTGGTGTTCAAAATATTGCAGTGCACAAAAGAGAACAACAGGAGGAAGGCCAATATCACCATCAACTATTGCTCCATTATAGGCTGTTGCTTAATGACTTATCTGTCTTAACGTGCTTTGATTTGTGGTTAGAAAAGGTAAAATGCAGTTGACTAAATCCAGTTCTTTCAACAGCCTGATCTGCATGAGTGAAGAACCACCCAGAGATGTCTGCAGAAGGAAGTGCCACATCCATGAAGAGTTGACAATGAGTCTGGGCTCTTGTTTAGGTGGGAAGAGGCAAAAGGAAGAAGCAGCTAATAAGCATTCTTACTTTTGAATGCCTTACCCAAGCCTCACTGGTCTGGAAGCAAGGCTGGAAATAACTCAAACAGGATTTCTTGAAAGATTTCCAGAAGCACTTGGTTTTGGCTGGGTCACTAGTACAGCAAGAGTAGCCTTTCTGGGATATTTTGGTATTGCTGTTTCCTGTCTCAGACACAAACACAACATTTGGTCTCGTCCTCTCTTCTCTTCTCTTCTCTTCTCTTCTCTTCTCTTCTCTTCTCTTCTCTTCTCTTCTCTTCTCTTCTCTTCTCTTCTCTTCTCTTCTCTTCTCTTCTCTTCTCTTCTCTTCTCTCCTCTCCTCTCCTCTCCTCTCCTCTCCTCTCCTCTCCTCTCCTCGTCTCTTTCTCTTCTCTTTCTCCTCTCTTCTCTCTTCTCCTTTTGTTTTCCTGCCTTCTTCTCTCTCTCTCTCTCTCTCTCACTACTTTTAACATTTCCAAACAGTTCATGCTGTGGTTCAGCTAGAGGTTAGGAGAAAAGCTTGGATCAATCCCATTGCTTTGATTGAAACAGAGCCACCAAATGTTCCACGTGCTTCCTGAAGAAGACTGCTACACACTAAAGCCCAGGACTTTACAGAGAAATAAGAATTATAGAATCATAGAATGGTTTAGTTTGAAAGAACCTTGAAGATCATCAAGTTCCAACCCCCCTGCCATGGGCAGGGACACCTCCCACTAGACCAGGTTGCCCAAGGCCACGTCCAGCCTGGCCTTGAACACCTCCAGGGATGGGGCCTCAACAACTTCACTGGGCAACCTGTTCTAGTGCTTTACCACCCTCAAAGTGAAAGATTTCTTCCTAATGTTTCATCTAAACCTGCCCTCTTCTGGTTTAAAGACATTCCCCTTCTTCCTATTGCTACATGCCCTAGTAAAAAGCCCTTCCCGAGGTAGGACATTTGGTACAAAAGAACATTTAGTACAGAAAGGAAATGGGAAGTTAATGAATATTATCACTCAGGAAAATATATTTCTCTTTCTCCTTACGACTACTGTGTATACAGAGACGCATATGTATACATATGTATACATACACAGCCAGATTCTCTCCTCAGCTATGCGTACACTGTTCCCATTGAAGCACGGAAGCCACACACATGCATCTGAGGGCAAAATGTGGACCCCACAGCTGGATGTTTTAATGTAGCCACATTAATTACAGGGCTCAATGACCACTGCATACAACAGAAACTCTGACCGCACTGAGAAGATCAGCATTGGTGTGGCGCCTCCAGCTCCTGGATGGCAGACAGCGGTGTCTGAGAGAAGAAAAACCACACAGTTTTGAAAATTCTCACCTGTTCATTCTTTCCTTACACACTAAGGGTGGTACCCATCCTTCCTTCGCCAAGGAAGTTCCGTACACGGCCACACACAAAACCTGCCTGGCAGCCAAAGAGCTTGTAAACCAAGCACTTTGCTGGCAGTACTTAGTGTTATGGGTGCAACCAGGACAGTGGTGTTACTGACTTGGCGAGACTTTCTTTAGCTGCTTCTGTTAATATTTCAAGGTTTGGCTGCCACAAGGCCTTCCCAGCTGCTTTTTTTCACTGGCTTGGTTCAAAAGTCCAAGTGAACTTCGTGCGTATAGACTGGTTGTACTTTGTTCCGATATGTACATACACACACACACAGAGCTGTATTTATTGGGCTGAAAGTGGTCTGACCATACATATCCTTATTGACAGTTAAGGAAATGAAAATCAATTTCCAAGTCGTCATAATAAAAAATAAAATATTTTAAAATGATAAAAATTATGTGATGCCATTAAGTACTGTGACATAAAATGAATACATAATGAGCGTTCTGTATTTCTGGGTGTTGTACAAGGCCTTAGGAAATGCACACCTGAAAAAAGGCTATGTGCTTTTTTGGCATAGAAAAGAATCTGACATCATACATTGGATTCAGGCCCACCTTTGGTGTCTTTGACAAAAACCATGCATCTCGAACTGAAAGTCTAGTGGAGTTACAGCAGGTTGAATTCTGCTTTCTGTGATTCATTAGCTACTTGTGTACCTCTTCCTTTTTTTTTTAATATAGACCCAAAAAAAAGAGGCTTATTCTTTGGATGCATCCCCTTCTTTAAAATAAACGACATACAAGTTACTTTTCCCCCAAGCACTTGCACCACTGCACAGCAGCTGAAGAGTTACTTTCTAACAGTGTTTCATTAATTTTGCTTTATTTGCCCAATGCTGAATGAACCTTTGGAAGGTGGAGGACAAGGTGAAAGAGCCTTTAGAATACAAATAATTAGCTTGGCTGATTTCTTTACGGAGGCAATTAAGAGTCAGAAAGACTTACTACTTTTTAGCAGCTGGAAATCCTACCCTACAAGGCCAGAAGGGAGTAACACTGCTAGCATCAAGAAGAATGAGACAACAAGGGAAAGCATTGCCACTGCAAAAGTATACCACATCAAGGGACATCTGCAGTTAATAACAGCTTTTGGGGGTAATTAATTCAACTGTGCACTAGGTGTTTTTTTTCCCCCCCTGAAAATAATTTATATAGTCATAGTTTAAATATTGGTCCTCCTGCATCAGAGATTTGCATCCTTTTTTGGTTTTTTGTCCCTAAGAAATATCCAGTGAATGCACAGACTCCACTACAACCCTATGTTGAAAAGCTTACTCTATTTTGTAAATTAAAAATAAATTATAGTCTCACAATGTGTTATGAAATTAAAAAAAAAAAAAACAACTACACCACAGATACAGTGGCATTCCAGTAAGGAAAGAAGCAGTGTTTTTCACAGCAAGGAGCAATGTCCAGTGCAATTAACGTAAAAAAGAAAATAGTAAAAGAATGGAGGATAGCTATGAAGTACTTGCAGCTGAATTATTTCCCTTGGCTTGGTGTAGACCTTATATTCCAGATGTTCACTTAGCCCTCACCCTCAGCCTCTTCTCTTTCATGGGTGAGATTTACTCATTCCCTTCTGTTCTCTGTACTGTTAATGGAAACTGTCATCCCTTGAACCCTTTTTTGTGCAGCTAAGGTACTCTATTTTCTTTTGCCTTTTTAATATAACAGCCAGTGATGAGTACACCTAGATTTTTCATCTCTTCACACCTCCTTCGCTGTTCTTTAGACAAGGTATTTGTACTTGTTGATTTGAAAAGACAATGAAAAGAAAAAAAGAAAAAAAGGAACACAGTCTGCCCAGCAAGTAGATGTCACAATTCACCTTCCTTCTGCTGATATTAATTAAATATAATATAGATTTGTTTAAATAGTGTTACTTTTTAAAGAGATCTTTCCTAAATGTTTTCTCAGGCATGTCACAGCACAGATTCATTAAATACACGTTCCTCAAAATTATAAACTCCAGGGTATGAGAACCTTTGTTCTGAGTCTGTAATCTTTAGCATTAGAAACCTAATAATGAAGTAATATTTGGTCTCTGATATAGCTCTGTAAAAAACAAAATTTGTTGCTTGCATTCTAACAAAATGTTTAGAAATATTTTACTGATGGCTTTTTTTAAGAAAATGGTATTTTGAAACATCATATGTAGATATACTGAGTGTATATAGAAATACAGAAAAAAAATCACTTTAAAAATAATATAATTGACCTTTTTTTAATTTTGGTAGAGGGAGCCAGGTAAAAAATAGCAAAATATTTACAGTTACATGCTTTTGCTTACCTTTTTGCCTTACTTTTCTCCATGAAATATGTTTCTGTTGCAGTGATTTCGCATGTATATAAACATCCTCTGCTGTAGTTTGGATAAGCCCACTGAAGGCACGGCTACACGTGAGCAGGGCAAGGTCGTGTAGAAATACCCATGTTAACTTTACGTGCACTACCTTAGAGACTTGGGGCATAAGAGTTTCTTTAGTGGGATCAAACACTATGAGCAACAACCCACATCAGTCTTCCAGTACGCGGATTAGTTCATTTAGGGTGGTTCCTATAACTTAGTTTGCTAACTCTGAGTTTATACTGCCCACACTGAGTTTACATTTAGTGAATTTAATGCTTCGATGGGCAACCCCTGAAGGATAACTTCCTATGGCCTGGTCCAAGTCTGCTCTGTTTAATTTCGATTCAGAATGTGTGAAGTTTCGACTGCATCAAACACCTTGATGCAGAAGACAGCACATGTCACTTTTAATAGGACTAAAGGGAGGATGCTGCCTGCCTTGCAACCTGGTTAAGAAGCTGAAGGAGCAGATGGCAAAGAGATTTGCTGCACTATCTGCTCTAATCGCACTCTCCAACAGTGATGGGTTCATATTATACTGCTTTATGATTTCACTACCTCAACTGCTCCTTTTATCTAAAAGTTCTGCAGCTAGGCAGACATTAGGGATTTTCAGTTCAATATTTTTAATATTGTTATTTAAATTAAGTGAATTTTAATTCAGCAGTTGAGATGGTCAGGAACAATGCGAGCAACCCCTTGACATTTTTGAGCAATTGCCAATGTTCTTGCCACCTGCTGAATCACAGATGCAAGTCTGCGTCTAAGGTATATCCACAAGTGTACATGCACAGATACATTAACTATTAATTTTAACTCCATGAGAAAAATGGTATTTCTTCTTTTAAATCATTTTTGTGTGTATCTTGCTACCTTTATTCATAATCTTTATTGATTCGCTGCCATAAATATTTGATGATCATACTCAAGCATATGATCTAATCTCATACCTGTATTGAAGCATACTGGTCAATATTTGATTCTCACTGCAGAATTGTTAAAGATCCTGAATACACAACACATGTACCCTTTTCATCATGAGGCATGCCATGTTTTGGAACACAACTCTATCACAATATCAAAAAACAGTACAAGATTTGAGCTTCTATAGAATTATAAGTGGGATTCATCTCAGCAAAATTTTAAGCACTGATGCAGCAGGCAGCCACATCTGAGTTACTCAACTAGATTCTTTTTATTGTTGTCAGAGAGAAAAAGTTGTTACTAAATCACATCTGATCTGATATTTTAAATCTGTTAATCAGGTTGAGATGAGGTGCTTTCTAGGAGTAGCTGTTTCTTGTAGCAATCTGCAAAAGGAGACTGGAATACCCTGTTAAGTATAGATGTCTACAGCGCAGATATGTATGCTAGAGACAATTTGAAAGCTACCGGTGTTGTCCCTGACTGTAAAGGCATCTTTTGAAATACAGCCCTTCAGAGAGAACTATACTGGGCTCTTATGTACATACTTTAGGTTGTTACATTTAATTACTGATTTTCCCTGTGATTTCCTTCAATTCACCAGACCTACCTTTTGGCCATTTTTTTTTTTCCTATGAATAATGCAGATCACATCCCTCTTTCCTCTCCTCACGAAAAAAAAAAAAAACCAAACCAGTTATATCTCCATATGCAAGGACTAAAGGAGAGAAAACTAAATATATTAAATTCTGTATTGCAGATGTTCTATTAATATTATGTAGGATAAATAGCAAGATAGATAGACGAATGAACTTCTTGTATCCATTACCCTTCTTCAGGTGCAGTCTGTTGCTAGTATAGCATTGACTTGTGATAAGAGTGTCTGCTGCCCAAGTAAGATAGGAGCTGAAAAAGAAAATAAATGAATTTGATTTATGTTCTCAAGGCCAATTGCCAGCCCAAAATGTATTATGCCAGTACCCAATGGTATGTGAAATGGCTCATGTTAATTCAACAGAAGCTTAGTCCAAAGACCTTTGCCTGTATCTTTTCCAAGCTGCACTACCAAACCATTCAGTTCAAAATAAATAGGAAAACAGATCATAAAGGAATTACAATCCCAAAGGTAGTTGACTGAGGCTCAGATGGTCTTGGCAGCACTACAAATGATGTGCATATGATCAGCAAGAAGCATGGAAAAGATGCAAAGGATAATGACATATTTTGCTATTGTGTTTGTTTTTCTTCTATTTTGTTCATTATGTACAAAATTAGAGGTGGAAGCCACAGCCAGAAAACAACGGCTCAGTACAAAGTAAAACATAAAGCTTATCCAAATAGCTGGCTGAAATAAACTGGGAACAATAAGAAGAGCAGCAACAACACAGAAGAGAGGCCTAGGTAGGGGAAAAAACTCCAGAACCCAACCAACAAACAAACAACAAAACAAAACAAAACAAAGAACACCTTCATCTTTCCATAGCTGTCATCAGTGATGAAAAGATTGAGAAAATAAGTTAAAAAACAAACAAACAAACAAACAAACCCATCATACTCAGTGTTTAGCTCTTGCATCAGCTTGAAGAGAAATTCCTACCAGAAATCTCTGGGAGAATATTGCAGCTTCCCTGGGGTCCTGCTGGTTCCCACCTTCCCTTGACTGCTCAGCCACCCTTGCTGTGTCGTCACTGCCTGACAAGCACGATGGGAGGCCCTGATGAGGAACGGCAGCCAGGTACGTGGGGTAAATACAGAAGAGCCTTGGGCAAGTATGGGATGCGAATTATCACCTGCTGTGTGGTGAATGTTAGGTGGAGGCTCCTGATAAAGGCTACAAGACAGCACATCGCAAAATCTGAACACTGTATAGCGTAATTTGGGAATGGAGATAGGGAGAGGTAGGTAGTAAGATACTGCCTATCGTCTCATTTACTCTACGTTGCAGTGGATTCAAAGTCCTATAAATAGCCTAAAACAGCATCATATAAATAGCTGGAGCCTGAAAGCTGCAAAGATGCAGCATTTCAGATAACTACAGATATGTTGAGACTTACAGAAAGGGTTCCACCTCAACCCTTGCGCTACAGTTTCCACTCTGACTAATGGCAGCTGTCGTCCACTATCAGTCTTACATAAAACTGATGAAAGTATATGCATGGTCATTTACATAGGGTGGAAAATTTGCTCATTCAGCTGGGGAAGAGGTCCATCTTTAGTCATTGTGAACACTCCTGAACACCCGGTTGTGGTGCTGATCACTCCTGGGGGAGGTGGGAAGTCCTGACCTCTCACTGAGCATTGCTGTGGACAGCTGATCTTGGGGACGGCCTTGGAAGAAAAGCAGCTTTTCTTGAAAGTGATTTGAAGGATGAAGATTTTCCTTCTTAGGGTCTCCGAGTCCTCCTATGCATGTGCCAGTTTGAGTAATCACTCCCCAAACAGGCTAGCCATAGCATGCCATTAACTAAGCATTTTTACCACTCTTCTAGCAGAACTTTTTAAGTTGTTGGGAAAAAATAATTGTCTTCTTTAAAAACAAAAACAACATGAATCCTGCAAAATCATTTTCTATTTTTAGACAAAATGTCTTTACAAAGTGGGAAAAAAATACAAAAAGTCAGAGTTTCTGACAAAATAATCTAAAGTTTGTTAAAAGTTATTCTATGCCAAATAAAATTTCAAAGGAAAAATTTCCATGAGTTCCAACTTATTCTTTCTGTGATCATTTTATACCCATATTCGCAAGAATATTTTGTACTTTTAAATTCACCCAACCTTTTCTGTGGGCTCTGAATGAGAATTTAGTGAGTACAGGAACCTCATGCAGAACCTCATGTCAGTAAGCTTTTGTGCTTTGATTCTAGGGAGATATCTTAGTAGCTGTGCTTGTGATAGCGTGTCCCTGAAAACTGCCTTTTGCACAAATTAATTTAAAAAAAGCCAAACACAAACAGTGTTTTGCCTTGTTCTTGTGAACCCCTGCAAAATCACAACCTCGAGAGCTACCATTCAGATGAGCCCAGAAAATACACAGCAGGGTAAGCAACTCAAGTACCTTTCACTATCTACCCTTCCACTTTGTCTTCTGAGTTTCTCTCTTTATTTCAAAGCTTCCCGGTGAGTGCCGTACAGCAGATGAAATAGAGAGCGAAAATAGTGCAATCATGTTCTTTTTCATTCTGTTTGCATTTTAAAGGACTGTGTTTTATCCGTCTTTGTGTTCTTCCTTCCCTCAGCCGGACTAGGTGCCTCCAAAGTTTTGAGTGCTTCCCACTGGATTCAAAAACAGCCTGGCCCAATTTAAAAAAAAAAGAAATAAGAGACTTGGGTTCTTTTTGGCTGGGGCTTTCCACATGACCTTGGACAAGTCAGTACGCAGCTGTCTGATTTAGATTCCCTGCCATCAGAATTTTTAAAGATTGTTTTCCTTTCTCTGATGCATTGATATCACAAACTGAAATTACATTATTGCCAGAAAGCCTCCCACAAGACTCTGGCAAACCAACAGAAACTGATGAGAGACTGAATCCCTATAAAAATCCCTTAAAATAGCGTTGGGGGCTATTCCAGTTTAGGGAAGATTGTACTACTAGTGCTCTTGACAACCCTGTTATGCATGTAAGGAGGGAAAATTGCTCTCTAGAACTGACAAAGTCACAAGCTATAAATTCACTTCATAAACAGATAAAATGCTAAAGCGTGCTTCTCCTTTCTCGGTATGGATTGCACTTGTAGCTTTCTTTTATCAGCTCAGCACTCCCCACACGGACACAAAATTAAGGTGATTTTTAAAGACTTATAGGTTAAAACCATAAATAAACTATAGTCAATCAATAGTTGTAATGTATCCCATCTTTTTCTTTTATCAGCCAAGTGTGAAACGCAGGCACAGCCATTGAACATTGGTTTAATGGAATCACAGTTGCTTAAGTGCTCTCAAGAGGTGATAAATTAAAAAGTGTTAATGCATGAAAGAAATAGGTTTCTGCAAGTTGGAGAAGCAATATGGCATGAACCTAGTAATAAATTGTTGGTTATCTACTAACACCAAATTGCTACTAATAAAAATTATCTGTGAGTAGTTTAGCAAGGAAAGAAGAGTAAATAGAAGATTCTACCCTACACATATTTTTTTCTGCTGTTTTTTGTCACATTAGTGCCAAGTTAACTAGAGAGCTGGTCAAACTATATCTTGCAAACAATATTTTTCAGTGACCCTTATTTATTTTCTTTTGAAAAAATATTCCCCAGAAGATCACTGGATAGATGATTTTATGGCTTTTTTTCCAAATTTTGAGACCATGATCTTTTTGTTTTCTGAATATTTTTTTCTGAAAAATTTCTTGTAAATTTTTAAAAGGATTGGAATTCAAAATTCATACTACTACTTTTTTTTTTCCCCAATTCATGTGGTACTGGCTATGTAAAGTCAGTGAATATGGTAAAAGGTTTACAGGTTTGCCTACAGAAATCTTTTCTACATTTTAATGCTTTATTTTTTTTTTTCTTAAAAATTTTTGGATTAAGTCCTGGCCTGTCTAAAGCTAGTTGATTTCAGCAAGGGCAAGACATCATCTTGACTGTCTTGTAAGTAATTTAGAAAGGCAATGGAAAAGAACAGGAAAGGCACTTAGAAAAGAACCGATAAAGGATGTTATTGGGTGAATTTAACAATATTCCCCAATCATGATCTCATGCTGCCTTTTCGCCCCGTACTAGTTTTGGCTGGGATAGAGTTAATTTTCCTCATTGTAGCTTGTAAGTTGCTTCGTTCTGGATTTGTGATGAAAACAGTGTTGGCAACACAGAGATGTTTTAGTTATTACTGAACAGTGCTTGTGCAGTGTCAAGGCTTTTGGGCTTCTCACACCGCCCCATCAGTGCGTAGGTTGGGGGTGCACAAGAAATTGAAAGGGGGCACAGCCAGGACAACTGACCCCAAATGACCAAGGGGATTTCCCATAACATATGATGTCATGCTCAGGAATAAAAGCTGGGGGGATGTTTGGAGTTATGGCATTTGTCTTCCCAAGTAACCATTACACGTGATGGAGCCCTGCTTTCCTGCAGATGGATGAACACCTGCCTGCACATGGGAAGCGGTGAATGAATTCTTTGGTTTGCTTTGCTTGTGCATGCAGCTTTTGCTTTACCTATTCAAGTGTCTTTATCTCAACCCATGAGTTTTCTCACTTTTACCTTTCTGATCCTCTCCCCCATCCCGCTGAGGGGAGTGAGTGAGTGACTGGGTGGGACTTAGCTGCCTACTGAGGTTAAACCATGACACACCCCCTAAAATATGAAGCATTAGAGCTTCCAACATATTTGGCCAACAGTCAGAATGAAGTATGAGAAGATATTCAGTGCTGATGGAATTGAATGGCAAACCACTCCGTGAGTATAACTGTGCTATTCTGGTATACTGTAGAAATATTGTACAGAGTAGAAGAGGACCCTGGTGGAAAAACTCCATCCCTTGAGTTGGAGATCGATTAACTCTTCAGATTCCAGCCCAAGCCAGCTCAGAGTACTTCTGTCGCAATCTCACCTGGACTCGTTCTTAGCAAACCTCATAATTAGAAAAAAAATACTACCTTGTTTTGTCTTTGCTGACATGTTGGGTTCTGCAGATGTATTTTTTCCTCTCTTTTTTTTTTTCCCAGAGATTTTGCCCAACCCTTTCCTTCCCTTTTCTCATTTCAGGTGTGAATAGAAGTTTTTGCTATGGAAGCAAAGTTCATAGCTACACCTTTATTAAAAATAAAGTGTAATAATATGATTTCCCTAGATGCCTGTTAAATAAGTAAGTGGAAACAAACAGATACAAACACCCCAAATAATCCCAAACTGATAGACACTCTGAGCTATTCCTGTTTCTCCCCTGCCTACACATGGAGGCTGATGCTGTTATGGCTTTTAACACAGATCAGGCTGTGAATTCATCCAGCCAAAGATCTAAATTGCGCTCACCAGGTGCCAGTACTTGTTTCACACCACGTAGAGCCATCCACCCAAGGCACCAAAGCCTGGCTCCAGATCAAGAGACACAGGGTGGCTCGTATGCACATTGCTCGGGACAAGCTCTGCTACAAAACCCTGGCAGCAGCTCTAGGGAATAGCTGTAAGCCTGGGTCACCTCCAGGCTCTGTTTGGCACCCCTGTGAATTGAAGACATCATTATTCTGGGGCTTTTTTAAAATTCTTTCTCCCCACACCCCAAACCCCCCTCACCTTTTTTTTTTTTTTTTTTTTTTTTTTCCCCAGTTATAATGCCCCAAAATGGTGTAAGAACTGTGTTACAGCCTATCAAGCCAATGGTTGTACATCATGACAGCAAGGGGGTGCGTTACAAGCCCTGGACCTTGATTTGAAGGCATGTGAGAAGGCTCTGAGGGGAAGAACGGTGGCCCTACTCCTTCCCCCGCTGACCACTGGGAACAGCCTCGAACAGAGTAATCAGCAGAAACACATCTGAATTTCACCTCAGAAGGAACTGGTTGGTTCATTCCAAAAAAAGAGATCAGGCCTGAATAAGGAAACTGAGACGTTAAGACAGTGAAGGTGTTCTCATATCCCTGCAGGCTCCCAACCTGGAAATCTCATTTTGATGGGCAAGTTTACCAATGCTGGGAGTGAATCTTTCTGACACATTTAAGACAGGCTTTTGATGTATCAGAGCATCAGAAATTTCTGTTTCATCAGACAAACTGATAACGATGTTTGGATATTTCTGAAAACTTGAGGACACTGGTTGGGAAGCACCTTAAAATTTCACTGAGGGAAACTAAAACTGAAGATTTAAACATAAGAAAAAAGCAAAGATAGTAAAATAAAATTACTTTTTTTCAGTCTGCAGCTATTTCAAAAGGTCAACAATTTCTTCAGGGTTTATCGATAGGGAAAAATATTTTCTGTGGAAAAAAATTGTTAATCTCTATTTCTATTCTTTATCTTAAGAAACACCTTATCTTTTGTTTATTTATCTGGGTGGTAGTATAAAGTTATAAGAGTTCCCAGCATCAAAACATATTTTTTCCATTCAAACTTACAAAATAAATACCTACATAGTGGGACATTTTATAACAAAACAGTAAATTAAATACAATACTGCTTCATGTTCTTTGGGCTCACCTCTCAGGATTCATAATCAGAGTGAATATATTAGGTCTTCGGGGAGCATGTGATAAAAACTGTGCCTGTTTTCACATTTATGTGCTTAAACAAAGAGTTTATAGTTCCATCCAATTTAATAATGAAATCCTAGCTGTTAGAACCTCATACATGAATATAACATTTCTCAATGTATGTTAGTGATAAAATAGTCTCTTCATCATGTGTGAGAAGAGCAAAGCAAAGCAAAAGCCCAGGACCGATTTTTGCTAACCCAAGATGTTTCTCTAGGTGTCTGCTCCAAGCACATTTTGTTGTCCTTAGAGAAACACAGGCACTTCCAAAGGGCCCCCTGGACCTGATGGGCTCAGCCAGCCTCTGCAAGGCAAGGATGACAATGCTTCCCTTAAAACACTTTTGTCAAGTGTTTCAGGAATGATGGAATGAATTAAAAAAAGAAAAGAGAAGAAAATAATTAAATTTTCTTTCTCGGTCTGTACAATTTCTTGTATCTCTAGGAGGTTTTGTGCTCAGCAGATGAGGGGTTTGAACAACCTTTTCAATTAAGGAAGTATTAATAGGAAACGAAGCATTCTGTTGTGAGAAAGCTAATTCCCTTTAGATGATGCTGGCTGCACAATACGTAAGGACAAAGCCCTTCACCAAATACACAAAAGCAAAAATCAAACCAGAACCAAGAGCTAGAAGTAAGCATTTATTGAGCTAACAGAAATTAATCCTGCAGCTGCAGAGCAAAGGCACCTGCCTTGTTTCTGAAATCATGATGAGCGTGAGGAAGACAGAAAAAAGAAGCATCTGGTGCACAAAGCTGGACCTGAGGGGAAAAATAACCCAGAACAGGGCAACATTCTGCAGCCAGCTGTGAAGCTACCTCTGCTTACCAAAGGAATGACCCTTTCAAAGAATAACCTGCTTTTGCCTGCTTGGCCTTGGCTTCATGTCAGGACACAGATAGAGACAGAGAGGCATTTAATAAATATCTGCGCATGGCAGTGTGGTGGCCATTTGCACCTGAGGTTTATAACTCAGGCAATTACGAACTCACAGAAAAGACCATGTTTCTTTCATGTCTCAGTTGAAAGCAAAAGTAAGATAAACAAGAAAAACAAGACCACTAAATTTTGAAGTTACTTTAACTCTGTGAAAATACATTGAGAATAAGACCATTTTCTGTCAAACACAACTAAGGTTCACACCAATGCATCTCTCAGGCCGTAGTTGGTAGGTGTTAGCTTGAGGGCATTTTCAATCATCTACCACTTATTTTGGGATTCATTTCACCCAGCTTTACCATCTAGCAGTTACATATCCACTCCCTGTGGTCATGGAAGTTCCCTGTAAAGGGCGAGGGACTGATCAGCCAAATCTCCTCCTGGAAATGCCAGTTGTTGGAAAAGCCCAGAGGAGCACCAGTGGTTATTCTCGCCATTGTCACTGAGGAAAGGTTGGATGTTTACATAGATGCCTTACTGCTAGGCAACAGAAGCACCATGAGATCAATTCCAACAACATGTGAATTTGGGGTAAAAAATATCATCCAGTCATATGCTGTCCGTATGGAGTCAAAGGCTCCTCAACCTCTTGGTAGTCTGCAGCCAAAATGCTTTGCTGCATTCTTGAACTTAGATGCAGGAGCCATTGCAGCAACATCATAGGACGTGTAGGTGGTCTGAATATGGCTGTATTTGCTTAGTTAGTTACTTTCTGGGGAAAGTTGAGGCTTTGCTTTTTTCCTTTCACCGCCACCTTCTTTATATATAATTTTTGGGTTTAAGGTTAGAATGTTAAATTGGTACAGTGTAATTAAAATCGTTCACATGCTTTAAACAACTAACATTTAGTGCGAACAGAACGGAGATCAGACAAGCTAAAGTGTCAGGGTATGTTCTTGCTTTTCATTAAAATTCAGGTTTCTGAGAAATGACACATTTTGAATGTTGATCAAATTGATTTATTTCCATTAGTTGTAAGTGCCAATTAATTCCTGGCTGCATTAATGAGAAATTAGGTTTTAATAGAAAGTTGTAAACCCAGTGTTCCATTGCACTGTTACCAGTCTCTCCAGTACTCCTATACTTAACTGCTAGTTAACTAACACTAATAAAATCTTAATGTAAGTAGGAATATTACCATTGATGTCAAACAAGGCCAACTTGCACCCAACGTAACATGACAAAAACAAGCCGGTATCTTTTTGTGCTTGTGCTCAACAAAAATTCATTTTTGTCTTCTTCTCACTATATCAATTCTTGTAGGTCTGCGGAATTTATTAGGGCTGTATTAAGGTTTGGTAGACCCCACAAGGGGTCTTTAATCCAACCTAAAGGATAAATCCATGTTAACTTTTTTTGTTCTTCTCCTAGAGGGTTTCAATATTTAACTCAATGTTCAAAATAAAGCTAATTTTTTCAAATGATTGCCATTGTTGATTTACAGTGATGTTTGGTTGGATTTATAAATTTAGAAGAAAGACATGCTGAAAAGGATACTAACTTGACTAAGGAAAAGACAAGTCATATTCAAAGGGAAGTACAAAGATTTGGTGTCTTTAGCCCAGCAAGAGAAAGGCTGAGAAGGAATATGCTTGGTCTTTATAAAAACATTGGTGTCTAAATACTGGATATGGTTCCATCTTCTTTCAGCTACTGAAAAATATTATTCCAAAGAGTAAATGCCTGTCCTAAGTAAACCCAGGCTGAAAATCAGATAGGCATTCCTACCTTTGTGAGCAAGCACGTTTCAGAAGACCTTTCTAAGTGGATTGGAGGAGGAAAACTTAATCGAGTTCTATGGAGGAAATTATCTGCAATAAGTTCTATATATTTGTCATAGTATTGGGAAAACGGACGGAACTCTGACTATCTCTAGTCCTCCTGTCCTCCATTCCTATTATGAGCATTTAAAGTCAGCAGAAAAGACTACCATGCTAATGATGTCAGACGCACAACAGTTTACAGTTAAAAATGTGTTTTCTTGTTTGCAGCTTTTATAAGCCAGTTTGGGATTTTCTGAAGTCAGCTGAACTGTTCACTGTTTTCTCATTCCTAATGCATCCATAGCTAAAGACAGAAAGTGCATGAAGACATTGATAAGGCCAAATACTCTTCTTTACCTTTAACAATACCTGATTTTAAAATCTGTAACTGTGAAAATAAACATTTTTTTAATGCTAGTTTTGTGTGCAGCTCAATGTTAGTCACTGCATCTGTGGACTACAAATACTATTGTGTACCATAACTTGGTATTTTGTTCCAAGCCATGTTTCTGTAGCAGTGATTGAAATAATACCTAAGAAAGACGTTCTTAGTCTAAGCTTATTTTTTGGTTGTTTAGCAGTAGTAATTCCTAGCACTGATCGTAAGAAGAGGTGATATACATAAAATCAATGTTCCCAGAGCCCAGCTTTCCTCTTAGGTGGCTCAGGAGAACCAGCTCATCAAATTCTCTCTAAGATACCTCCAAATGTTTTGCCCTCAGCTATTGTTTAACAATTAACTCCTGAGTAGTCCTACACTTATGGATTCAAAGGGAGCATCCAGAAACTCTTTGGTTTTGGTGTAAGGTTGTTCTAACTCCTTGCCAGGCTCAGCATGTGTTCAGGTGAAGGCCAATTCCCGTAGGGGAGGCAGAAGGATCTGCATGGCCAAGCAGGCTGGATGGGGGCCACCTCGTCAGCATGGACCATTCAGTCGGATTAGCTGTATTGCTAACACGACCCTGCACTTAAGTGACCTAAGGACAAAAGGAAAAAGGAAATACTCATACGTCTTGCCTCTTGGAATCTGTTGCACAAGGAAACAGGAAAGCGAAAGATGTTGGGACGTGGCACATTCCCATCCTTGCCCAGCACTGCGAAGCATCAACGTAGGGCTCCAGCTCACTGTTGATTTCTCCTGCAGACAAGGGGCAGCTCAGCTTAGCCGCCTGAGAAGGAGAAGCTCATGGTGGGTAACTGAAATGTCTCTTCCATCATTATCTGAAGCGCTGCTGTGAAGCTTGGCATGGCTTGCCGGGGACAGCTCATACCCATAGCAACAACAGTCTACTTGCTTCAGTTTGCACGTACATTCTCTCTAAAACTTCGTTAGCAAGATTATTTTGATTTTAAGGAAGGGTTTTCTTTTTTAAATTTGCTTCAAGTAACTGAATTAAATCATGGAAGCGGTGAACCATCTAGGGAACTCTTTAGGAAGAATGAGTACATGCAACCTCTACTCCCCACCCTCTATATACACACGTGTGTACGCGCGCGCACACACACACACTTTATTTATGGCTTTTTTTCCACCTGTGCTGACATGGCTGGGAATTTACAGCAGCATTGAAAAAGTTACAAGCAGTACCTCAGAAATTCCACATTTTACTGAACTGCGTTATTGAGGCACGTTTGTCAGAGATCCAAATGCTATGTCAGCCTCGTAATTGATTTACAGCAACATCTGTAAGAGTATTTGAGGAAGAGGAGGAAACCAGTGTCCACTTTTGCATACAGTGTTTCAATGAAACCAATGGCGGAGGGAGATTCACAAACAGAAAACACTAGAAATAAACAATGTGTTCAAAGGGATATATGCTAAATGTTACAAAAAGGGAGGTTGGGGGTAATAAAAAAAAGTGTATTACTTTTCGGGCAGGAGAATAACCACAGCCTTTCCAGGCATGTTTTAACTTAGCTATATAAAACACCTGGCCCTAAGAAAGCAGAACTTTTCCTTTTTTTTTCCTGAGGAAAATATGAAGCTTAAACAGGAAGCCCACATAGGCTCAAAACTCCTTTGTGAAAGCCCTCGTTAAAAAAAAAATAAATAAAAAGAAAAATCCCATGAAATTTATATAATAGTTACTTTGTAATTGCTATGAACTATATGAACAAGACCCTACTTTTCCATTTAAGCATGTTCTGTGAGAAGAAAAGAGGTCCAACACTATCAAAGATCTGGAAAGGTTTGGGTGGAGGAAAAAGGTAGGAATGCCTTTCCCAGATCCCTCTCCTCAGCCTCCACACCTACAATGACTTGTTTTTCCATTTGCTTATTGAATATTTTCTCTGCAAGGCAGTAAGATGTTGAAGAAAGCAGAGAAGACAGCTGATGGGAATCCTGAGTATGATTTCCATCAACCTGCCACATGGTGGTGTTTAAGGTTTGGGGTTTTTTTAAAAGGAAATGAAGTTGATCAAACACTATGAACCTTACGAAGTTCCTTCAGCTGCCTTGTTTGAGAGATGACTGCATGATGCAGACTTTTTATTTGCACTTCAGTTTAACAGGAGGGATGATTTGGGCAGTGCTCATGCAGCTTCTGAATCTGAGGTGCTGCTTGAGATGTGCTGAAGCAAGGCATGCCCCAGGGTGGGGGTCACCCCTGTCGCTGCAGCTCCCTGCCCTCAGCACATGTGGCAGCACCTCTGGAGAGTCCACTCGGTGCTTGTTCAGATGCAAAACCACTTTGGGTTATGCAGAAAATGGACGGACCAGCTTCCTGCAATTCTCAAAGTGTAGAGACCGGCACATTTCCCATAACACAGAAAGATATTAAGCCTGACTCTTTGCGACTGTAGAAACTTGTTGAGTCAACTGCTAAGAAGAAATCAGGAAGAGAAACATGCTCTGGTGGCAATGACAATCAATCCGCAGGGACGCGCCAAACTCAGATCAACAGCTCTGACCACACCAGTCTCTGTGCCTGGTCTGTGTTGTCCTGATAACCCAAAGGGCTCTGCACTCAATATTCCTGTTCTAAATGGAAAAGCAAGAATTTAAAAATTAAAAAAAAATGAAAATAATTGCATCAACAAGTAGTTTCAAAGTGAAAAATCAAAGCTTTTCCATTTTTCAGAATTTTTTTGTTGTTCTGATTTAGGTAATTTAGTAAAACAAGTTCAGTGTCTCAGTGTCACAGAACTTCTTTTTTACTTCGTCCTCTTTTTTTCTTTTAAAACTACTTTGACTGAAAATACCATTTCAGATGAAGCTGCTACAGTGTGCTGGTAGGTGAAATAACACAGTTGTTACAAGCTACAGAGCAATGAACAAACACATTTTTTAAATGAGGCACTTAAGAACCTCAGTTTATATTAAAGCATGATTTTATTCATTAAGTTAATACAGCTTTCTGATTAGTCATATTTTCCATCATCGCCATCATTTTACTACTTTGCCTACTGTGTGGTCACAGTTACGTGAAATTTAATTCATGCAAAATACTATTTTACACATAGGTTTTTGTCCCCTTGCCAAATTCTGAGAGCAGATTAACTTTTCCCTCCTCACAGCAAATACCGACGAGGCTGCTGCAAGCGCCCCTGACACTTTCCATTCTTTAGCTTACGCAGAAGGCTGTGTGAGCTAATTAAGATGGGGGTTGTGTTTCCCCTTTCCTGAGGGAAGGTTAATAGAGAAAGAAGTTTACGCTAATAAAGAATATGATCAGTGTGTGGCAGAAGCCAGGCTCTGGGCAGTTGGCTGCTGTAGCACTGATGCCTTCTTAATGCTGTTGGCATACAGACCTGCAGCAGGTAGCAGTGCAAGTGCAGTTTATTTTAAGGCAAGAGTAGCTAGTTTCAGTCACAAGAGCTGGCTTGTTATATATAAGCAGTATATATATGTATATATGTCTTGTACCGCTTACTCAAATAGTAGCTTCTTCATTGCCGTGGTAGTGAGCCGCAGCTGTCAAAAACCTATTGAACAAAATCCTCATTTGTTACAATTATTATTTGGTACCAGTGGATCGAATACCTTTTTTGTGTGAGCTCTCTGGTTTTCAACCGTGTCAGCCAATAGTCTGCAATATCTTTCTGCATGCAAAAAGGCCAGTCATGAGCAGAGTGAGGGAACTCCTGATGCCAAACGAAGGACCGAGTCTTCCTGGTTATTTCTAAGAGTCTAGAATCACAGTGAGATTAAAAGCCAGTTTCAAAAACTCCTCTAACATTTCTGGAGAAAATGTGTGTATCTCTTCAGATGCGACTGTCCCTGCCACCTGGAGGGCTCTTTGTGAGCAACAATTCTGTCATATCTGGACTGAGCATCAAACAAGTATCTCACCAAGTATCTCCAGCTCAAATGTACTGGGTCCTGCAGAAAATGGCACAGCTGCCCCATTCAAGGGCTGATAGAGTGGCAGCTCTAATTCCTTGGTAAGATTATTGAACTGTGTTATGAGGTTTAAATGTTAAAACCTGTACAAGTTATTCCTTTGGAACAAGGGGATTATTCAAAACCACTTTATGATATGACAGGAATCATAGAATAGCAGGTTGGAAGGGACCTCAAGGATCATCTGGTCCAACCTTTCTTGGCAAAAGCACAGTCTAAACAAGATGGCCCAGCACACTGTCCAGCTGAATCTTAAAAGTGTCCAATATTGGGGAGTCCACCCTTTCCTTGGGGAGATTATCCCAATGGCTGGTTGTTTTCATGTGAAAAATTTTCCTCTTGTATCAAATTGGAATCTCCCCAGGAGTAACTAGTACCCATTACCCATCGTCTTGTTAAAAGGGAGTCATCATCTTCTTTGTTGCCACCCTTTAAATACTGGAACATGGTGATAAGGTCTTTGCTAAGCCGTCTTTTCTCAAGGCTGTAAGTACTGGAACATAGTGATAAGGTCTTTGCTAAGCTGTCTTTTCTCAAGGCTGGAAAAAAACCCAATTCTCTCAGCCTTTCCTCATATGGCTGCCCAGTCCTTTGATCATCTTGGTGGCCCTTCTCTGGACCCCCTCCAGCCTGTCTACATCTTTTTTGTATAGCAGGTACCAAAACTGAACACATCATTCCAGGTGTGGCCTCACAAGTGCTGAGTAGGTTGGGATAATGACTTCTTTATCTCTGGTAGCGATGCCCTTGTTGATGCAACCCAGCATCCTGGTGGCTTTCTTTGCTGCCACAGCAGCACAGTTTGCTCGTATTGAGCTTGTTGTTCACCAGGACCCCCAGGTCCCTTTCCACAGAGTTGCTCCCCAACTGCGTAGATCCCAGCCTGTGCTGCACTCCTGGACTATGTTTTCCCAGGTGCAAGACCTTACACTTGTCCTTGTTGAACTCCTTAAGGTTCTTGTTAGCCCACTCTCCTGCCTATCCAGGTCTTCCTGCAGGGTGGCTCTCCCTTCCAAAGTGTCTACTTCCCCACTCAGTTTGGTGTCATCAGCAAACATCATCAGGGTACATTTGATCCCATCATCCAGATCACTTATGAAGATATTAAACAGCGTTGGGCCCCATATTGATCCCTGGGGGACCCGACTTGTGACAGGAACTCCACCCTTCCTCCCCTTACAGTAGCTCTGGCCACTTTCCTTACATGTGGCATGCCAGCACGCTAGCAGCAGGACAGAATTAGATATGGCTGTCAAGTGCTGGCACATCCAAGAAAATTAGCATGAAACCCCATCATTTGTTGATGAGTGGAGGCCAAAGCCCCGAATTCTCCATGTTACAGCAATGCGAAGTGGAAGACAGAGGCATTAACAAAAACTAAGGACATCAGTGTCAAGTTCTCCATCACAGCCTTTTTCAGTAGATAAGTAGACTGGACACCAGAATTAGTGCCAAAGCTATTTTCTTTAACTGGATAGGAACTGATGTGGTTTTACATCATTTTGCTGCAGAAGCAGCTGAAGCCTCAGCATTCAAGATGATGTTTGTTCTGGTTTGAGGTAAAACAGAACCCATTTTCTGTTCAGTAACTTCACTTTTTAGCTGGGCCTCTTCTAACTCATGAAATTAACAGCATATTGTGCAGACACTGTTCGCTCCCAGAGTGGTAAGACCTATGTTTATAGTTGATGCCAAGGAATGGTATGCAGAGAGGCTCTTGCTTATACTTACTGCTGTAACAGCCAAGGCCAACCAACTTTGTTATTTGCCCCATTGGTGGGTCGGAAGCGGAAAAGCGTAGAGGGGTCCCACCTGTGGGGAGGAGCGGACAGAACAGGTGACCCAAAACTGACCAACGAGGGTATTCCATCCCATCTGCCTCATGCTCAGTTCCAGTGCTCTGCCACCCTCAAAGTAAGGAAGTTCCCCCTCATGTTTAGATGGATCTTCCTAGGTTCAAGTTTGTGCCCGTTACCTCTTATTCTATCACTGGACGCCACTGAAAAAAGTCTGCTTTTGATCCCGATCCTGAATCCAGATCCGAAACCCAGTTCCCATCCATCACCGAGTCCAGTCTGGGACTTTCCCAGTGCCAGCCAATAACGTGATCATTATCCTGGGAGCTTGATACGGTTTTGTATATATTTTCATTGTTTTATTTTTATTATTAATATTTTCATTAAAGTAGTTTAGTTCCTTCTAAACTTTTAAGTCTCTCTCTCTCTCCCCCCCTCCTCTCCTTGAAGAGAGAGGTGGAGAGCATCTGTCATTCACTTCAGTGGCCAGCCTGGCCCAAACCACAACAATGTTATTTCAAATGGCTGTATAATCAATGCCCAAATTTTGAATACCCAGCAGTGGACCCAAATCAGAAGTCACAGCTTCTCCATGCACATCTTCAAAGGAACTGCTGAAAATAAGTAGGATGCACGTTGCTATGGCAAATGAGGGGGTCTTTAGACCGTGCTGCATTGAAGTCTTTCAAAGAAATGGCTTAGAAAATCTCAGTGCCTGTCTTATATTCAGGGGATCTTATTACCTCTGTGAAGTAAGTACCGGTGCCATCATATTGGAAATTCACAGAGTTTAAAATTAGCCACCATTCATTTCAGAACACTGTATACAGAGGTGCTCAGGTTGCAAACTCCTGCATCGCACTTGTTGGTGAACAGCCCATGGTCAGCAGCCAAGTTGAATGGGCGTAACACAAAAGCACTTGTTGATGGCTGAGAAAAAGTGATCATGCCCAAGTGCTATCAGCAGTCCATAATCTAGAGTAATTTATGGTTCTGTTCTCTGTTGTGTGGGAAATAAAATCCTGGACTCAAGTCACAAAGCCTAAATTTGTTTTACAAGCAGTGAACTTAAAATACTACCAACTTCACTCTCAGGTCCTGTTGTCCCATGGCATTCTTGAGTCACGTTGATCACGGACATTTTGACACAGTGGACCCCGTAGACCACACGACTCTGGGAAACTATGCATTGCACCAGCAATATTTAGTCTTGAACACAAACACAGGATAACAAATGGATCTTGGGTTTTTTGTCTACCAGAGAAGGAGATTTTAGCTGCAGTAAGACATAACTCTCCAGATGACATGCTCTTTGGTGCAGAGCTGCTTTTTGGCATTTTAGAGCACAGAGGATAAGTGGAATGAAATACACCAAAAAAATTGCAAAGAGCATGGGAATACATATATTGTGTTATAAATATTGTGTATGTCTCCTCCCTTATGCATTTATTGCATATTCATACCAAGAGCTTCCTAAAGCTGCAGCCAGCCTGTCTCCTCACGCTTCCGCTCCTCTCCTCCAGCACCCAACCACTACTGACCTACTGCCTTCACCTGCACTCTGCTCTGTAAGCCCAATACATTTGTCTGAGCCTGTAAACACAGTGACAGGGCAAATAAGGAAACTGGAAAGAGAGCAGTGTGGGTTGCCAAAGAGTGGCCCCAAAGGACTTCGGGGCGGTATTGAGCTATGAGAGAAAAAGCAGCATGGGAAATGGGAGAGGGCTCCTGTGCCTTTTGGTGAGTGATGGGATGTGCACAGATGTTGTTTCAGTTGAACCCCAACACTTCGGCACAATAACCGTGAAAAGCACTTTTCACCACACATAAGTGAGCGAAGACACTACGGCTTTTATTCCCTGCTGTAACACTTCCCTGAAATGTAATAAAGGAAGATATCTAGGAAGTTCTTCATCTGTGTAAAACCCTATGTATAAGAATTGCACCTTTGTTATACATTGGTTTCCTCCCTCCACTGAACAGGCTGAGGTCCTCCCCTCCCCCCTGCCCCAGCCTTATTTTCTTAATAAAGTAATTTCACGCAGCTGCTAAACCAGCATCCAAATAGTCAGATGCATTCTCTGTCACAAAACAATACACAAAGTTAGAAAAAAAAAAAGAAGACTTCACCAAGAAAACACAATTTTCTGAGATGTGTCTCATCTGTGACACGAAGTCTTACAAGTAGCAAGTAAAATTTCTGCTTACGTTTGTACTTAAAAAGAAACACAATCCCCAATTATGGTCCTGGCTTGTAAGGTTGGGAGAATACAAGTGTTTCAAGTATAAATCTTCATGCGAATGTTTAAATGGAACTTGAATCTTAAGTCTTAGTTTTAAGCTTCTTTGCAGCAGCTCAAGGAATAAGACCTAAAAGTTCAAGAGATCCCCGAGACTGAACGTTTGGTGACATTAATGAGTCCTCAGTTGGAAAAGTGTAGCAACATTCTCCAGCAGAAAGTCTGAGCCTAACTCTTTGCCATTGTGGCACTGTCAAGATCCATTTACAGTTAAGTAAAAATCTAAATTGAAGCATTTGGTCCTGAAATACTGTAGCGTTCCTTAAGGTTTTATGCGTTTGAATTAGTAACAGCCTTCTGTTGAGGAACTACACAGGTATCCCCCCGTGTCATCTCAGACACACCATTCAGGTTATTCAGTTAGGAAACGTTTGCTCCAGAGACGTTCCGGTAAACAAGTAACTCCATTTATCTGTCTAAAATTATTAAATATTATTCAGGGCTTGCAGAAACTATACCTCAGCAATTGTTTGTATGAGTTCATTGGGCAAAACATTTTGTTGTGTAGAGCACTAAGAGGATACTGCCTTTAAATAACAAGTTTTAAGTGAGCCCATGACAAGATTGCAGTTGCTGCTGGTCATAAAACTGAAAAATGTCCGTTTTGTCATTCAGCAACACTTGTTTCTCATTCTAAGACTCCGAGAAGCAGTGTAAGCTTTACTGACTGTTGGCCGCAATTTATTTCCCCATCCCATTAACAGGATTTAGCTTTCAGCTGTGTAAGTATCAAACTACCAGCTTCCTAACGTCTGGATCTTCAGAGGAGGAAAGGGGGAAAAAAAAATATTAAAAAAAAAAAAAAGAATGAAGGAAACACTTGCAAGCCTTTAAAACAGATGTTTGGTTACATCAGCAGTCTGAAAAAGAACTATTAAGATGCTGCAAGCATCTTGCAGTTTACAGATTGCCACTGTATTTAAGCACAATCAACTTAGTAAACATGCAAAGTCACACTGGCAGAAAAGAGGACTCGGGAGCATTCATTTCCATTTCTGGGTATTTAAGGCATCAAATAAAATTTTAGTCGTTCGTATTTTTGGGATGCTAAGTGAAACTTGATGGGAAGCATTTAAAACTCAGTCATTGACCCTGAACATTTATTTGGGTAGAGAGATCCATGCCCTTGGAAGATTAGGATCTTTACACTCTCCAACAGCAAGTCAAAAAAAAGAAAAAGTATTTAAGGGAGATGAAAGAGGAGTAAAACGACACTGCCACTGTTCCTAACCTTCCCTCGCTACAGAAAATAAATCTAAAGATTGTTTTTCATGATGGACCTTTAACATGGAATCTTAAGGATAAACATTCACTCTGGAATGAAAGATGTACTTACTGTTTTTAGCCTTCTTTGGTCTTTTACATATGTCAAAAAGCAACGTCTGGACACAAACACAAGCTATCATGGCCCCCAGCTCTCCTACCCCAAAAAAAGCTAGGGTCAAGGGGTGGGGGGAACAAGGAGAGTTATCAAGTGAATCCAATTTAAGATTTCTTGCCTTATTGACTTATGGCTTGTGCTTAACTCAGGAAAAAAATTAATCTCTTTCAAAATGCACTTCATTATAATCAAATACCCATATCAATGTCTGTCACCACATCAGCACATCTGGCAGCAATGAAGACAAATTAACAATAAGAGTCAGAAAATCTGGCAATACGATCAACTAAAGCACGCAAAATCCATTTCTACCCTTAGACCACCAGTGACTAAGGATGGATTAACTTCCTGTCTCTAATACTGGCGCCTAAATTAAAGGGAAATTGCATCGCAATCTGGGTACCAGGTTTCTGGCTACAAACAACAAAAAGCCCTCAGCTCAGCTACACGAGGCAGCAAAACCTTTGCTCTAGCTTTAGCCATGATGTCTGTGATGGCTCTACTCTTACAGCTGCTTTTCATTTAGTTTAAAAGAAGCAATTTGGCAACCATGTAAGTTTGCACCTTCAAAGCAGACAGATGTAAAAAGCCAATGTCCTGTAATATTAACCATTTTGGAGTCTTGCTGTTTTAATGCGGAGAAGACAACAGGACTCACAGCTTTTTAAAACAGTAGGTATCTGTATGTAGAAAACCAAATAAAGTGTTTTCACTTAATTACCATTTTATAGTAAGCAATCCTCTTTCTCTGACTGTGTATTGTTAAAGGCATTGGGTTCACTATTGCAAATTTAATCCAGCAAGAATTTACAATTGCTCAACTCGACTGAGCAACTGACTAAAGCACAGATCTCACCTATAACCAGAAAAGGGCAGCTGAATAAGGAACAGAAGCCGGAGTTAAACCAAACAAAACATTATCTTGTACTTGGATTACCTTCTAATGTTGTCCATGGAAGTGGCTGCAAAAGCAAAAAAGAGGGAGAAAGGGTATGGGAAAGCAAAGACTTAGGCATGCACCAAATATTTGGCAAATGCTTAACACTAAGCCGCTTAGAAAAGAGTGATGCTACTGGGCAGACATCCAGTGCCTTTTTTCTTCTTTTACTAAACAGCTTGATATGGATTTTGTGCATCTACTTTGGGTACCCTCCACCAGATGTGTGCACGCTATTTGCGCACAGGCACGGGCAGACTGTTGGTACTACAGCCTTGCATGCATGAAAACTGAGAACACGCGCACACACATCTGATGGTAGGAATTCACAAAGTGGAAGATTTGCGTACTTATTTTGGCACAAATAGCTTCAACCCACCAGCAGTTGTGGCAGTACCACACCCGCTCTTAGAAGCTGAACATATTTAACACAGTAAATCCAGAGATACCAGTTTTAGCCAAATAAAGGTGCAGACATGCAACAGAAGGCACCTACATATGCAACATTCCTCCATCTACAAACACAATTCACGCTTTTCATTCTTCGTACACTAATGTGGGTCAGAGACCACATGGCAGCATATTTTATTAAAAGTAATGTGCAAATAAGATGCATGATACCTGCAAACAGCATGGAGTTTCCATTTGTAAAAAGGTACAAATAACAGTACAAAATTAGAATGATTACTACTCATTTCAATAAAATGAAGTCTGACATAGAAATACATATGCTGTATTATTTACACCATTAATTTACAAAAGATATTATTTGCATAAAACAAAGCTATAAAATAATTAGAAATATAGTATTTTTATAAGGAATGTTTTCCCTGTATAAAAATGTAGAGCATTTTGGCAATTATGCTTTATTTGAATAAAAATGCATTTATCTGTTCTGAATTCATAGCATCATGTGGTTTCTTTCTTCCCTTCTTCCTTTCCTTATTCCCTTTTTAAATAAAATTCCACGCTGAGGTAGTAGTATGTCAAAGTATTTCTTTGGTTCCAGAAATCAATGGCAGGTCCAAAAAGAGCTATGTATCCAAATCAGAGGATTGGAAAGCCGAAGTCCTAAAGTTTTCAAAGGACTGTTTGTAAGTATAAATGCTGTTTTCTCCTCTAGAAACTGTCCTTTCCTTTCCATCTTCATCTGCCTCTGCATCGAAGTCCAGTGAGGCATGAGGATTATTATGGGAGGTTTTTGGTTGGCAATTTGCTGGCTGTCTACAACTTGAAAGAGAGTCCAGCTGAGGCCTCCATAAAGGCTTTCCAAATGTTCCTGAAAGACAGTGAGTGAGTAAGTACAGACATACTGATGCTAAGTTTTGTGTTTCACTAAGGGCTGCGCGTTAGAATGCAAGCCATGGATCTACACAAGCAAAGGTTCACCAAAGTTAGGTTTTACTTCACTGTTATTTTACCCCTTAAAAGAAAACATTGGTGTGATCACAAGCATAAGGTAAGATTCTGCCACCTGATACATTAAAAACATTTCCAAAGTAAACGTGTAGCCACACACGACTTCATTACTTTTGTTTTTATGACTACTCCCATGCCCATTTTTCTCTGGGGAGGGTGCTGAGGGGGAAAGTGTGTGCACTGACCAAACTGCAAACATCACAAGACCCTTTCTAATGCAAAAGTCAGAACGGTGTCCCTGTGTTTTTCTTCAGTGAACAAACGGCTTATGAAATCTGCTGTGCAGTTCCGCAAAAATAAAAAAATAAATTTAAAAAAAAAGAGAGAGAAAATAACCAACATGTATAGGGTTATACAACATCCTCCCACTGTGCAATCTGAATGCTAAAAGAATCTTTTTCTGGCTAGCATCTCCCATTAATAATAAAGATCCCGCCAGCCAAATTCTCCATTCACACATTTGTCTCTGCCCACAACTGGGTAGAACAGATGTAGACCAAAGAGAATTTGGCTTTTTAGTTGAATCTTTATTAATAATTATCTGGATTCACTAGCCAGAAAATAATTAGTGTGCCTGTCACTCTTCACCATTGGGAAGGTGTTAGCGCCAACCCCTCTACAAGAAGAGCCTTCTTTTTTATCGCCAAAGAAAGGTACGGATGTTGCAAGTCGTAGTGTCTGTAAGTGACACTCAAAAGACAGAGGACAGTGTGCCATGGGCTGACTTGGAAGAACTCAGCTTTTATTAATAACTTAACACTATAATCATTAATGAATTTTGCACCCAAAAAGCCATACTTCTAGTTACACTTAGTCGCTAGAAGCAAAGGTTTCAAGTAAAACTCTGAGAAGTTACTAAAAATGTATTTGGACAAGGTCCATATTTGCATCAATGATTTGCAGAGCAATTTTGCTCCTAACACAATATGAAAGGATACGCCTCACAGCACCAAAGCTACAAATGAATCCTGTCTTAAATATAAAAAATAAAAAAATCTAAGCTGTGAACTTTCTGGCTCATGCATTAACAGTGATGTTAATGCCAGCTGTCTTCTTCACTGCAATTGTAGAGGCAAAAGGGGGCTGAATTTTAACAGTGACACTGAAGTAGCGAATCCACAACTAAAAACAAGAAATCTATCAAGACTTCTGCTACAGCTACCACCTCCAAGATCTAACCATAGGCTCTTTGAGTGAAGAGTGCTAACGACTATGAAGCATCCAAAGCAATGATGATGCACTTTGGGTGGGTAGTAGCTCAGAGAACCGACAAGAAAAACTAGCTCTGCATAGATTTTTAGGGCAGAAAGGGGAATATGAGCCCTCAAGCTTGCATTAACTCCTGGATATATCCACGTACAGCAGAAGTACTTTCTACAGAAGACATGTGGTAAAGCCCTATCTGCAAAGTCTCACCACAGCAACAGTGGCAGGCAGCCAGGAGAACGTGTGTAGGCCCAGGGCCTCTGCCAGATGTTATGGCATCTGCAATGTTTTACAGTCCAAACATCTGGCTTTCGAAGGGGGAAAACTTCAGAGCTTGTAGCTCCCTCCCCACCCCTGAGAACAAAGAGCCCACTGATGCACATTCCCCCAGGTCCCCTTGCAGAGCCAGCAGACCCAGGACTCGACCAACCATGCCTGACACACCAGCCGGGAGACAATCCACGGTACCAGGGCTACGCTTGGTGCTCAGATGTCACAGGGATGAAAGCCGTATGTGAGTTCATAGGCGTTTTCAACCAAACCAACACCCAAAATTTAGGGAGCTTCAAAGGTAAAGCAACGCTTTTCTCCTTCCCCCCACCTCTCCCTGCAATCTGGATTAAAATTGTAAACCCTGAATTAAGCCTCAGGAACTCTGTCCGGTTAAACCATGACAAACTCTTCTGTCATACACACCATGAGAAAAGAAGACAAAAGAGGGGTAGAGAGATTTTTACACAGTGCCTTACTTTGATGGGTAAATAGTTCTGGATCACTGTGTTATACAATATATTCTCATACACTGAAGTTCAAGTCTCGCCACCTGCCCCGAGCCCTCCTGGGACCTTGCACACCTTTTGCCTGTCAGGCAAAACTGCTGGTATGCCTGAAGTTTGTTAAGGTGTATCTAAGTAAGTATCCTAACATTTATGGAAATCTGCCAGCTATATTAAAATTAAAGGTAAGCATCACACCACTGATAAGATTTTTATGTAAGCATGAGCTATTAAGATCTCCTGGTAATCTAAATACGCTCATTACGGGGTTTTACTGTAATCACTTTTCTGTTCGTGACCTTCAAACATTTGGGACGTCGTATCTAATGGTCCTTAGAAGTCAGGTTTCCCAAGAAGCAGAAGAGGGCTCACAGTTACACCCAGAGGTGAACCACCTCACTAGACTGCCACATTTGACCTAAAGACTCCTTCGGTGTGTGTCACTTCTGCTGCTGACCAAGCCCCAAGCTGGACCCTTTGTAACACGGGATAGGGCCCATCTCCTGGCTAACTCCCAGTAGGATCCAGAGGGTACCCTGAGTTCTGGGGCATCCAACTGTCCTTACACACTGCAGTGGAGAGAGAGTGAGCCTATGTGTACAGTTCAGTTATGCAAGCCTTAAAAAAATAGATGCTGCAGTATTGCAAGTTACTCAGGAAGGAAGAAGGGGGAAGAAAACAAAAAGACAAGAACACATGCAAAAAGTCACAGACGACTCTCAAACTGCCTTTCCTCAAATACTTCCTGTATCTCCTCTCCTCCTTTCTAAAGTATTTGTTTACGACATGCTGTATTATCTTACTAAGTTCACGGACACCCGCAAAAAGAAGCCCATGCAAAATTGCACAAAATTAGTTTTTTCACAACACCAGCTATATGAGCATCTAAACACTACTGCAGAATTACTCCTATTAGGAGAGGTAAAGAAAAAGCTGAGAAATCAGTCTTGCTTAGTGTTGGAAGTAGGAAGCAAGAATACCAGCAACCTGAAGAAAAAACAATAGGTAGAACATACCCATGAAAGTGCTGTTACTGATAATAGATGAGGGTTCCAAACTTCTGTTTAAATCAAATGTGTCCGAGTTTAGACTTCTGCTTTTTAGTCCAGTTCCTTCATTTTGAGTATAAATGGAGTTAATCAATTTGCTACTTGTAGCCTGCATCCCAATTATGCCAACACACTGATCAAAGGGATCTTCCAGTGGAGGTGAGTATTGATAGCATTCCTTTTTCCTTAGATATCCAGACTCATAAGGGTCCAGGCATGCTGTTCTTTGGTCAGGGCTGCAACCTAAAGAAAACGCAAAATTGTTTTTACGTAGATTTATCATAGCACAAGATCAAATTAGGACTAAAAGTCTCCCTCTGCCCCCAAACTTACTTGCACTGTATGCTTCAAAGGCCTCAGAGCTGTATGCATTCCCTTTTAAATACAAAGTCCCTGAAGTCCCCAGATAGTGGCACAGGAATGGATCTGCAACACCCTCCAAGTCTGTTTCACTGCCATTATCCAGATGGCAAATACCTTAAAAATAAAATTGACATGTCAGCATATGTTTTTTTCTTAAGCATCAGCTTAAGGTTTCTTAAGTAAGTTTTGTTCTTTTAAGAACCTCATCTGTTCAACTAAATTTCATAGTGCATATAGAGCTTGCTTAAGCTAACCTTTTAATGAGAACTCCAATTCTAGCAAGTGTTCAATTAATTAGCTTGACAGAGAATGTGTCACACTTTGCTTCGTTATACAGTCCCTGGATAACAGAACAAACCCAATCACAGGGATCAGAACCAGGCACTTAGTTCCCCCTAAAGCACTGGAAGTCAGGTTTATGCTTTTTTGGAGCAGAGTGCTAACAACAAAGTCATGAGTGGAAGAGTCTGAGGGAGTCACTGGCTGCTTGAACAGCTATCCTGACTTTCAGCTCAATGGTTCCCGAAAGCAGTAGACATAGTCTGTGGTTCTTGCTCCACAAAGAGGCTGCTCCTCTCGCTACTCTGCAACTGCAGAACTCTCTCACCACTGTTCCATTCCCACCTGCCCCAACTCCTAACTGTACCTCGACCCCAACCCCTTCCCAGCAAGGCGCCTTTTCCTCCTTAACCCAAGTATGTTCTGGATTTTCAGGAGCCAGATGTATAAATATTAAGTACTGCAGCTTTTAAGTTGCAGTCACCTTAAATCCTTTATTCACTTTGACCTTAATGACTTTCCAGCAAGAAAGTTTAATCAGCTATACTATGTTGAAGTTATGTCGGTTTTACCACCCACCCCTGCGTTCCATTACAAGCATCCTTTTTAAGCTGTAACAGAGGAAGACATGCTGTTGTAGTTCCTTTTGGACACTTGTTTTGGAAATGTGGTCAGTTCCAAGTTTACCCTTGAAACTAGAGAAAAACTTCATGATTTAAGCAAAACCATGTCATTTGGATGAACAGAACCAAGTTTCTGTTATTATCTCGTTGAAGCAATACTAAGCAATAAATTTCACACACACTAAACCTTCAGTGAAGATGTTTCTGTAGCGTTATTTCTATTAGTTAGAAAGACAATAGTCAAACTGCAGCTACTCAAGCAACATGGAAAATCTGCTTAGCATTTGACACCTACCATTACTGTCCCTCTGCTGCAAGAAATACCCTCCCATGGAAGATGTGAGGAACTGATGATGACTGCCATTTTCAGATGAACCATAACCATCCTGCCTTTCAGCCAGTGTCCCCTGGGATGACAGGTAACTTGGAATGTCAGCAGGCAAATTTGTTTCATCTGTGGGGAAGCAAACCACACACACCAAAGCCATCAGCATACTTTAGAGTTTGCTGAAGCATTTTTAAGCTTGTCAGCAAAG
Organism: Charadrius vociferus; assembly: GCF_000708025.1. NCBI lineage: Eukaryota > Metazoa > Chordata > Aves > Charadriiformes > Charadriidae > Charadrius > Charadrius vociferus. The sequence goes on along the minus strand of NW_009647572.1, from coordinate 511,543 downwards.
TGCTGAAGGTAACAAGCAATTCGCTCTTCTGACTCTGAGTGAAAGTACACAAATGTTCCTACAATAAAGTCATCACAAAGCAACCACCAACATTTTCTTTTCCTTTCCAAGGCAAACCTTTAGTTTACACACCTGTATTTGTGATGCTGCAATCTTCATTTCTCCTTCTGGTGTGGTAGATGATGACCACCCACACCAAGGAAGTGCCCACCACACAGCAAACCACAGCTATGATCACAATGCCAACTGTGGCCCATCCATCATCGTCAAGCGATGGGGCAATGTTTTGAGGAGAATCACAGGTGGGAGTAGGAATTACATTGAGACGGATGTTGCCCCGTTCCGTTCCAAGTGTATTAGACATTTCACAAGTGTATTTCCCAGCGTCTTCTACATCTGTATCCACAATAATTAGTAACTGATTGCCGGCAGCAAAGAAATGTCTTTCTGTTACCACGAGAGGGCTGTCATCCTTAGTCCAGTTCAGTCGGGGTGGAGGGCTACCACCAGCAATACACTGCAAGACTGCAGTTTCACCTTTTGTTACAGTTCGATCCAGCAAAGGCCGCAAAAATGATGGCGTTTCTGAAAAGAGAGCATAAGCCTTACATTATAAATGACCTTGCAAGAATGGGAACATGTCCCTTTCCTTCACAGCTCAAGAGGAAAAGCTAAATTAAATGCATCAGTAAGGCCTAATGAAGCTTACTCTCAGTCTCAGAAAAAACACATTCAAGGAATTTGAACTTAGAGCCTACAGTTTACTTGTCAATTGATCAGACCTATACGCTTGATTACCGTAGAAGGTAAAAAGGCCAAATCATACATGCTCAAGATTGCATAGAACTAGATTAAAAGTGGTTAACAAAATGTCAGGAAATCAAAAGTTAAACAAAATCTCTAAACAAAAATAACACACCCCCCTTTTTTTTTTATCCCCTGCATATCTGATATTCTGTACACACTGAGAAACATAACTAACTTTTATTATTTTGCATCCTAATAGTGCTTGTGTGCCAGAGTACATACTTCTAATCTACAACTATGTGTCAATACAAATTATTGCAGAGTGTTATGTCTATACAGCACTTTCATAACAACGCTATTTTTAATCAGCTGATGATTTTAAGAGCGCTCAGCAATAGTTCTGTTCAAGGAGATTATGCCATCAAGGATTGCCCATGTCTTACCTAGTACTGTTAATGTTGCATTAGCTGAAATGCTTCCAGCAGTGTTTTGAGCTGTACAGCTATAGACGCCTGTGTCCTCAATCTTCACATCAACAATGAAGAATACATCATCTTCAGGCATGACATGCATGCGCCTTTTGCGCGCTGCAGGAAAATCTGTTCCGCCATCCTTCTGCCAAGCAATCTGTGGGACAGGATGCCCAACTGCAGCACATTCCAAACGTGCCATTGCCCCCGCACGAATGGTTAAGTCCATGGGGATCTTTGTAAATGAAGGCAGCACTAAAGAAAAGTTAGTAACACCAAAATGAATAAATGAAACATACTTTTCCTTTTTTGCACAGCATATTCTTAACACCTTTCTTGGGCCTAAAAATGCGGGAGAAGTATACAGCCTAAACCTATCAGTAGCCAGCAAAGAGAAAAGGAGGGAGCTGTGAAGTATGCGAGACTGCCTAGACCAAAATCTCCTTTCTGCTAAGCCTCCTACATGACCTTTCCATAGTACCTTGGAACAGAGTATACACGTACCTCCTGTAAAAAGAGAAGATGAAAGTTTTCCCATCTTGTTACACAGATTTTGTCAGATTAACTATGAATTGGGTCTCTTATTTGTTTTTTCGTATACTATGGTTCAGCACAATGGGGCCAGATGTAAAACCAAATGGTGATTTTGGAGCTAGATACATTTTAATAAATTATCTCATCTTACTAAGGGACCATCTAAAAGACGCACATGATGAGAATGGAAAAAACTGTGTTTACATATCTTGATTAAAATCATTCTACATTAGGTCCACAAGCAAAAAGTAACATACTTACTGTTTACTGTAAGTTTGGCTTTGACAGAGTAGGACGAACCAAAGTGATTTGAAATAACACACTGGTATTTCCCTTCATTACTGAATTCAACATTGCGCAGTCGAAGGATGGTAGTGTACTCCATCACTTCACCGCCCTGTGACCGGAGGTGTGCATAATTCTCCATTTCAGCATCTTGCAGTAATTCATTGTCTTTCTTCCATGCAAAAGTCATTGGGGAATCACTGCTGCTGGCTGCTGAACATACAAAACTCAAATTTGAGCCTTTGATTGCTGACTGGGTTTCTGGCTGGACAGTGATCTGTGGTTTAGGGAAATCATCTGCACAGAAAGGAGAATAAGAAAAAGTAACACAGAGGAAGAGAAAAAAATAAACGTGAGGCTCGAGGACTCTTCTCAGAAAGAATCTGAAATCCTTGTTTTATAAGTTTGAGAGAGGAGGCAGATAACTCTTTATAAAATGGATACACAATGCTTTCACTTTAAATTTCACTAGCCTTAGGGCATTTAAAGATCCCATATTTATAAGTTTATTGTGCCAAGTCATCTCTTATTGAAGAGAAAGCACATTTGAAAGCAGACTGTGTGTACAGTTTGTTCAACAGCAGCACTAAAGAGGACAGAACTACCCCCTGACATCTGTAAGAACTATTCTGAATGTCAGTCATGCAGCCAACCCTTCATCTTTATAACACCTCAGGCTGCTGTGAGTTTTTCTTTATTGAAAGCATAGTTCTTCTGCCATCAAAAACTCCAAGTTGAAGTTGAGGGTTTTCCCCAAATCCACAAAAAACAATCATGTACAGAAGTTGCTGTTCCAGTGATTTGTGGCTGGTCCACCTTACAAACAGAGCAGTGCTGAAGATCCCTTAAGCAGAGCAGCACACAAGAATTTCAAGATATTAGTTTCTGGAGATCCCTTTACTATTGGAAAGCTACCTTCAAAGTGCCATTTTGTGAGTTTACAAAATCAGTTGCCTTCTGAACTATTTATTCTGTCAATTGCATGTACAAAAGGAATGGGCAATTAGATGCTTAGTCTCCCAAAAGCAAAAGCCTTAGCATATTGCCAACTTTCAAGATGTTGCCTACCTCCCAACGACGACGCAGGCCCAAAACTTCACAGGCACTGCAGGAAAAGCCCTGGGCCCCAAATACGCCTTACTGCAGACCTGCCTCCACTGCAGAGTCAGGTCTTACCTAGCTGCTTTGCCTCCCTACATCTTACTTGTTTGGAAACAACAAACCAGGGTCAAAGCATTATTTCCTTGAAGAACCTCCATGCTGCACATTGCAAAACAAAATGAGATGTGCAAAACAAAATGAGATGTGCAAAACAAAATGAGATGTGCAAAACAAAATGAGATGTGCAGGTAGCCTGAACTCAAGCTGCCTGCAAGAACACTTGCAAGTCTGGAGCTGTGCACCAGGGCAACATGGATCCCCCGATCTGGGACCCCGAGCATGGGCCTTCAGAATCTCCCAGGCCATTTGGTTTTCAGGCTTCATACCCATGCCTTAAATCCTCCATGACAAACTATATACCATATGCAGATTGAGCTCATACTTTCACTGACATTGCATGGGGATAACTAAGTAAAACTTGGAAATACTTAAACTAGCCTTGTGAAAGGACGGGAGAACCTACTTCATTCTGGTTTAGTTGTACTATCAGTGGAATAATAAAATATTTTTAAATCTTAATCATTTGGCACGCGGGGGGGGGGATGAAAAGGTCACTTAAATAAGCAGATACTACAGAATACAGAAGAACACTCTAGAATAAGACTGGCAATGTGTTTTGTCAGAACAGAATAATTTGAGTGTATTTAAATACATGTATCACAGAAACGCACACATACAGACACACAGATACATAAACACATATACACACAGATGCATACACACTCTCTGAGCAATATATTTCTCATTTTATAGAAGCCACTTGATTACTACGTAACAGAACACAAACTATTCATTACCTAGATGGTACTTTTTAAGCATAGTTATGTTAACTTGAAGTATTTAATACAGGTCAAAAACTCATCTATTCTATTTTTCTTTCACAGTTCTCTTCAGTACAGAAATGTCTCATCATTTATTTCGGTTTGAAAGACATGATCTTAAGAAGCCCAAATTACAGAGATTTTTCTGGTTTTTGTTTGTTTGTTTCACAGATAGGGAACCCTCACCTAACATATGCTTTACTTTAAAAAATTTAGGATGACTCACCTCCTATCTCCTAGCTGTTTTCAAAAAAGTAACTTGGCATGATTTGGATGATTTATACACTCATATAAATTATATGTAATAGATTATTTATTTTCATTTCGGACAGGGCTTAACACACTCTTTGAAAATACTATAAAAACAAAAGTGGCCATTGTAAACTTGTAAGACAAGGTGCATCCACTCAAATGTCTAGTGATGGCACACTTCAAAGATTTAATAAACAAACACTGGCTGATTGTATTAAGAGATTCTAGTTACTTCTGCATGACAATTACTTCACATATTAAATGTAACAACTTAGTACATTCCTTTTTGCTAATATATCTTTAAGTGTTTGAAATTAATTCATTAAAAATGTCATTCAGCAGATAAAGAAAGATCACAATTCCTTGTGGTTTAACAAATAAGAGATATATATTTAAATCCCCCAATTTAATTTCTTGCCAGAATGAGTATCTCACAAATAAAGAACTATATTTCATATATACTCCATTAGCTATCAAGTAATCTGTAATTTCCTGTACTATGTCAACTTCTCCTTTTCACCAGTACCTAGATTACGCACCATCTACTCATTATTTAACATTAATATATTAAACATTTGACTGCTAATAGGAAAGGAGAAAACAACATTTTTGTACACCATTGTATATTCTGAGCCTGCTTTCCCACAAAAATTAAGCAGTCCTATTTGCTATGACAGGAAAGTTACTGAGAAGACAAACATGGTTACTGTTTTGCCTCCAAAGAACAGAGAGTTTGAATTGTCTTTACTAAGAAAAATAAAATGTAAAAATACATGAAATCCAGTTAGCTTTTAATTTCCTGGTATTTTCAAAGTTCCAAGTTCATATCTCAGATGTATTAGAGTACTCAAACACACATCTTTACTCTGAATGCTTAGCTTCATTTTGCTTTAAATAGGCAGGTAACATAGAGGTAATACTGAATGTTACTAAACACACATAGAGAAATTTCATTTTTAAGGAGGATCCTATCACCTCAAATTCTCAAGTCAAAGTAAAAATATTTGGTGTACTAAAATATAAAATATCAGCAGTATAACTGTGGTAATTGGATGTTTTAAAATACAGTTTACATACAGGCAGTAACTTACACGGCCCACATAATTTTTAAAGTAGACAACAAACACACATAAAAAAAAGGTCAGAGCTGAGGCCAGTCTGGCTATTTTACCTTCAAATTTTCTCAGCTCTGGAATAACCTCAAGACTGATGAAGTATGAAAATAATTTACAAATAATCAAAAGCAAAAACTGCATCTTTACTTTGCCAAAATACGTCTCACTTAAAAGTGATGGTTATCTAAACAATATCCATCTTTTAAATCTAGAGGCATATACATTTACCACCACAGCCTATTCAGCTTTCCTTTGCACGCTATGCTATGCACTTGTAAGCAAGCTGTACATACAACAAAAGTCAGAAAACCACCACTCTCCATCTTGTACACAGCCACAAACTTTGAGCATCTACATTACAGTCTTGGAACAGAGAAAGAAATGTTAACAAATATTAAATCCTCTCAGTTTCATTAGAGAATTCAAAACTTATCAAAGAAACCACAACAAAAATCCACACATTCAGCAAAATTTGTTCTATGGAATGAGGAGTAGAGGCTATACTCACCACAGACAAAAACATCCAGGCTGACGGCAAAAATACTTGTCCCTTTTAGCAGCTGAGGATGGGCACAACTGGCATTTACAAAGCTCTGAAAGTTGTTCTCTGACATCCACTGCGGCAGCCATTTTAACTGGCAGTCACACAAAAGACTCGACGTGTTTAAGTGCCTAAGAAAAAGCAATTATGTTCAAAGCCTGTTTGCTTGTTTTTTCTGTTTGCAATACAGATCTGTATGAGCACACGTCAGTAACAAAACTAAATTTTTAGGCTAAATACATACACGACAAGAGAAATACAGCAATATTATTTAGCTCAGATGTGGTGACACCCTTGTCATGACTCCTACATTCTACAAAGCAGATGTTATCCTGAACTCCCAGCTTCTGCTACAAATAGGAGTCCAGGCAGTCAGGCACGTTTGCAGTGTCTTGGGTACAAACCTACAGTCAGCAGTAGGACCCGCAGAATGGGCAGGTAGGAGAACAGACCAGAAGGGAGGCTCTCTAGAAGCTAACAACAAAACCTTCTGAGAGAATTTCATTCCCTCATTTCCCTTACAGTCAGAATTTATCTTGGGGAAGGTATTTAAAAAGGGGAGCGGGGAGATAGTGTTGACATAAGTGCAGACAGAACTAATTATCAGCTTACCTGCCCTATGAGAATAGCTACATTCACAGAGGGGAAGAAAAAACAAGAAAGCAAAGGGATATTCTGTGAAGCATCTAGAATCAAGGGTTGAAGTAGGAATAGTTCTCAGTTTTGGCTGAAAACTTAGAATAACCCTTAAAAAACATTAAAAAAACCACAGTAATAAAATTCTTCTCTTCAAATCTTACCTGTTCTTGGAGGAAAAGCAAAAATAATTTATGGATCCAGGGAGAGAAACAGCTTTAAAGATAAATGAAGAAATACCAATTCTTGATTTTTTTTTGTGAAGAAAAGGAAGTGTTTCTGTGCTCTTTTTTCACACTAACGCTGTATGGATAAAACCTAGGGATGCCAGCTCACCGGTTCACATTGAGATGAAACAGGTCATCTTTCACTGAAGTTCAAGGGGCATTCTTGTTATTCTTAGGAGGCAGAGAAACCACAGCATTTTTTACTACCCTGATGCAGTGGGTATCTGTCATATTATTTTCAGACTTACTCTCTAGGGGCCTCAGAATAAAATTACTAGATGGGAATTCATACTAAATAATCTTACTTCTGGGAAAGTACTTTCTACCATCTGTCTACATCTTCCTCAGACATAGTGGATGTCTATCAGGTGTTTCAAGAAAAGGACAGAAAAAGACCCTGACAAATCCTGAATAATTATTTCATTGAAGTATTCAGAGTCTGGGATCTTGTAGCATCTTAGGCCTCCTGGAGCAGTGTTACCCTGTCATTCCATCACATGTCCATCACTCTTCGAATCACCTGTACCAATCCCTAATTGTAAACACTGTGCTCCCACTGCTTCTCTTGTGCCAAATCTAGCAATTGCCCTGCAGCTGGCTGAGTGAATTCAGCAAACTAATCAAGCAATACAACTAGATCCAACTCAAGGAAGAGCAAAGGCAGAAAACTCCTGGCTATGGGTCGAAGCATGGCTGCTGCTTTCTAGAGCACCTGCAGTGACACCAGGATATGGGTAACATCAAACTGAACTTAGACTGAACCAAATACTGTCTAGATACAAGAAAGAAATGTTTTACAGTGTGAACAATCATACACTGGAACAACCTCCCCAGGGATGTGGTGGAGCCCTCATCACTGAAGGTTTTCAAGACACGACTGGACTAGATAATCTCATCTAGGCTACCTTTTCCATTAAAGGTTGGACTAGATGACCTTCAGAGGTCTCAACCTGAGCTGTTCTATGATTCTATGAAATACGCAAGGCTCCTCATTACTTTCTCTATGGCACCCAATATCGAGTAATACCACAAGATTAAGTAGAATGCCAGCTGCTAGGGTGACACTTGATCACAAGGGAGAACACAAATGAAAAGCTCCAGGCAAGCTCCAGTTTCTACTCGTAACAAGAGCAGCATCTTTTTATTATTCTTTAGTTTGTTGTCAGATTATCCACAGAGCAGCTCAGGAGAACAGATATGACTAGAGAAGGCTGATATGAATAGATGAGACAGAAGATATATGCAAGAGGAAGAATTAGCTGTGCTCAAAACACAGGGAACAGTGACAATATTTTTCTGCATTGACCAACAGAAAAAGACGATGAGAGGAGGAAAAAAAACAAACCCCCAAACTCACTAGAAGAACACATTCTTCCCCGTGACCGCTTCATGACTTCTCTGAAGATCTGCCCCTTTGCTACTACAGGATAGTAGCCGGGTAGGACAGGACCCAATTACAAGCACTGACAAGCAGGTCTTTACAAAAGAATTACAGCACTGCATTTCACTGGTCCAGTAAGCTTTGGCTCAGTGATAGCACTGCTGATCTTATATAGCACATTACATCAAAGTCTCCCTTATCTAATACCTATTAGAGATCAGCCAATTTAAAATAAGGACTCTAGACACCAAATGTAGCAGAAAATGAACACCTCCTATCCTACACTATCTCACTGAAATACAGCGATCACATAAAAGAATAAAAAAACCAAACCACTGACATACCCTTTTTATATGACTTCAGAGAGATTACCATGGGAGTTTATCACTGCATCAGGCAACATCTTACAAGGCTTTTATTTATATGGATAGATATATTTAATAGAGGTTATGTCTTTAGATAGAAACTTACAATTCCTTGAGTTTCTTCATTTGTGAAAATGCATTTCCTTGAACTGACATAATTGCGTTGTTACTTAGATCTCTAGGGGAAAAAAAAGAAAAATAACATTAGAGGAGGAAAGAATAATTTATTAAATTGAACGTATTTAAGACTCAAAGAATAGCTTGCTACATTAGTGATATACAAAGGATTCCCCAGCTCAAAAACTAAAGAGATGGGATTAAGGAGTTTTATAGCGTGCTTAATACATAATGCTTTCTGCATTAATTCCAAAATTCATATTCAGCATAACTCCAAAATAAAAGAACCTGCTCAAGATCACAGTAGCAACCAGTATATTTCATTCAAAAATATAAGTAAAGCTTGTTAGTCCTACTTTTATTTCAATTAGTAGCAAAATTCATTTTTTCTAGTGTTGGGTTAAATGTGAATTTCTACTACTTACAGGTGTTCCAGTGCATCCAAACCAGAAAATGCTTTCTTTGTAATGGATCTAATCCTGTTTCCTTGGAGTATCCTGAAAAATGTAAGTACATGATGCAAAAGAGATGCAATAAAATAGAAGCATTTTTTGAGCTGAACAATTGCGTTTTTGGCATTTATTTCTAAACTGTGACTAATATTCACCACTCAACCTTCTGCAATGCAGCAAAACGTCTCACCTCTAAAAGACAGTGATTTATTCCCCTTGAGTAAGCATCTAGATTTTACAATTATTTTAGATGTTTAATGTGTACAGTAATATGGATTATTCTAAATGTATACACATAAGCATCTTTTTATTTCATAGATGTGCATTTGAAAATTTCAAAGACTTATCAAAGACTATCCGCTATCACTATGCCCCTGTCATATGCACTTATTACTTCCTATTAGGAGAAACCCTCATTCTTTGAGAAATGTTTCCATAAATATAAAAAATTTCAAGATTAGTTAGACCTGAAAAATCTGGAATTTCTTTTATAGAAAAGGAACATTTCATAGAGAACAAAATGGTAAGAGAGGGAAAAAAAAAAAAAATCATTTCAGCTATGGAAAATATAACATCATTAAGTGTTGGGCTTGTCCCCTGAAACACATATAATCGAAGATAATTTTTTTTAAGGAATGACGAGATACAACTTTTGTAGTAATACTCACAGCTTCTTAAGTTTATCTAGGCCAGAGAAGGCACCATTCATATCTTCAATAGTCCATGATATTTCATTGTTTTTCAGATCCCTGTTTAAGGGAGGGGAGGAGAAATCAAACCGTGTGAGCTATTAAAAAGAACAAGTTACATACTTCTTCAACAGCATGTATTATTTAAAACTTTCTAAAAAAGCTTTCTGGTAGGTTGTTTTTTGTTGGTTTAGGGGTTTTTTTTGTTTGTTTTTTGTATGATAAGCTTTTCCTGATTAGCCATTTCACTTCAATTTTTACTGAGAGACTTTGAAGACTGTTAGTACTTTTTCCACTGATGATTAAAAAGATCACAAACCTAACAATTTTAAGAATAATTAGAAAACAAACCCACATTCCCCTACAACGGTATTCAGACACAGGACTATCATAAAAGAAAGAGCGTCCTAAGAAGGGAAGGAATCAACTGTTACCCCTTCAAAACAAAATACACTCATGCCTGTTTAAGTTCATAATATTAACACAGAGAGAACACACAGAGATGTATAAGTGAATCATTTTTTCATCCTACAACATCCACAACAATACCTTAATTATCTGTGAAGCATAAAGAGATTAGAGATTTGAGGAAAAAAAATGGTGTGTCAGCAAAGAATCAACAGGCTAGGGCTAGAGGAGGAAAAAAAAAAAAATCTAGAAGTCTAACACTTAATTCCTAGACACCTCACAAGCCTCTGAATTCCTCTCTTTATGATACGTTTCTGTATAGTTAAAAACCATACCATACACCCCTCTGAACTGCATCTTTGCTAGATGCCCAAAGTGTGAGTATGTGAGCAAACCCCTGAAAGTAAAATGTTAACACCCTTTTCAAAGCCTAGAGGAAAAGGTAACCATTTCATTCATCTGGCTAACAGATGGGTCAATGGTATGCAACTGGAAGATTTTAATGAAGCGGAATATATTTCAATTAGTTTACTTCTTTTTTCCCCTTCCATTAAGAGATGCTATTTCAAAAAATGCTCAAATGCTTAAAGCAATTGCTCAGTCACGACAATCATCAGCATCCATAGTAATACACAGGTTTGAGTTTTGTCATCTTATTTCTGCCATGAGGGAAAATGTTGATTCAGTTAAGACACAAGCGATGATCTAGATCCCTAAAGCTGTAGGTAGCAGTGCTGCTTGCTGCCTTTGAATGGAGACATGCCTTTCCCATAATAATGCTACTGAAAGTTCATATCGTAATTACCACCGTCCACTATGCACAGCCTTAACAAAAGAGGAAGTCCTTCCCCTCCCAACTATTCTGAAAAAAAAAAAAAAAAAAATCCTACTGCAAGAAAAACATATGCAGATCTGGGAAATTTAACAAAAGGTTCTTGTATATTTCATAAGAAAGAAAAAATAATCTGTAAACATTGAGGGTTTTTCTGAAGGTTTTTGACCTTAAAAATTGAGTTTGTCAACTTACAAAGTCTGTAGACTGGAAAGTCCCCGGAAGGCACAATCAGCAATGTAATTTACTTTGTTGTTTCCAATGTACAGTCCAACTAGCACGCTTAAACCAACGAAGCTTGAATCATCTAACCTTGCTAAGTGATTGAACGTCAAATCTCTGCAAATTCAAGGAGAAAATATATTTTAATGTTTATGCTGCAGTGCATATTACCCAGTTCAACCCAGGTGAATTTTCAGGGGAGGAAATGTTTCTTCCCTTACAAATATCATAAAACCTACTACACTATTTTTGATCACACAGCTTGCGTATCGTTTCTGATAATTCACAAATTACTACAAAATTAATTTCTTTCATTTGAAAATGACTGTGTTACAGCTTTGGTACAACTGCCACAGTGAAATGAAGCAGTCACGGTTGGCTTCAACTTCTTTCAACAAAATACAACTGTCCCACATACAAAAAAGTTGTTGTCACCTTGGAAACTTTGTTATGAAAAATTCACAGATCAGTGGTAAGAAGTTCATGCCTTGGCATGTACCCGGCTTTCAAAACTGGAATAGAATAAAAGCTACTCACAGCTCACTGAGTTTTTGGCAAAATTCCCAGGCATCAGGACTGATCCTGCTGATGGCATTTTGGCTGAGATCGAGTTGCTGCAGCATCAGCAAGCCATAAAGCCAGCCTTTGGTTACCTCTGTTAAGTTGTTATGGTCCAGCTGCCTACAAACACACACAAACAGATAAAAGACATAAGGTTCAGAAACTCAGTGGCGTGCGTGCTTTGCCACGGCTCCACGTCTGACTTCATGATACTGGTCAGACAGCTGCAGCTTCTATTTACATTTCGTGTTCTATGCATGCATTCAGAATGTGCTGTGTTACACATTCAGCAATGACTGCTTGCTGCTTTTCAAACCATACTAGAACAACTTAATTCAAAAACATCTTTAAATTTTAACAAGCAATTCTATTCATTTTGCACAATTCTACTTAACGCGTTTTCAGCAGAATCTATCAGTGGAAAGTTGATACTTACAAGACTTCCATGTTGGTTAAACCCCAGAAAGCGCCATCCATGAGTCTAGTAACGCCGTTTCTCTGTAGTTTTAAGGATTTCAAAGCTGGAAGTCCTTGGAAAGTAAGCCCATCTATTTTTTTAATTTTGTTGCGATTCAGTTCCCTGCATTAATAAAATTTATCATTACAGCACACTAACTTTACCTGCATGACAGCAACCTTTCTTCCCTCTCTGGAAACAAACCTTATTTAAATGCTTTTCTTGCACATAGGACAGAGGCAAGATGTAATGAAAAACAAACATTTTACTGTAATACATTATGTTTAACCATGCTAACACTATTCTGCCTTTCTGATACTGAGGACAAGTACTTGGTAGTTCCTTGATTTTCAGATTTAAAGAATCTTTGTGGACTTAAAACGTCATGGTTAGTCCTGTTTGCAAATTCAGAAGTGAAAGTAAGTTCCTAGTGTTTAGCCAGCAGTAGAGCCGTTAAGGTTAGCATGCAATTGCAATCAATAATCAGTCAGAAAGAAAAAGTTAGAATTTTTACTTGTGCTAGCTGGGCAAAACTAAATATCCTGGCTAATCTCTCTCTTTCTTAATTTGGAGTCAAGCATTCATTATACATTCCTCCCTCATTCTCCGCAACTAGTTATGAATAGGTCCTTCCCCCCTTCTCAAGGGGTCTTGGCACTCACCCTTCTGCCACTACACACACCCTGTGTAGGTCAGAAGCTGGGACCCATGCGTATCCTGGGAGTTATAAGGCATAACTACCTGGAGGGCAAGCTGCAGTGACAGTAGTATTCAGTATTTTCTATTTTCCTGCTCTCCTGAACACTTTCTTGACTTTGGTCCTTTTTAACACCAAACCCTGCACCAATCCCAAGCAGCTTTCCAACTTTCTGAGCTACGTAAAAAGGGAAATCTAGCCTCACAGAGGCACAAAGAATTACGTTAACTGTTTTTATAACAGTGAATTTTGAACTAGCTATCATTTGCTAAATTAACAGTTATATTTATTAGTAACAATGAATATATAGCATAAAGAGACAGGATTAGACAATACTAAGAAAAGGCCTTCATACAACAATGGGTGATCATCTGCCCCTTCAAGAAGATCTATCAACCTGCATCCTACCAAAACAAGAAGAATCCTGTCCTACCAAAACTTACTTCCCGATGGGAAGTAAAGGCCTAAATAATTCTCTCTCCATAGTTACAAAACAATTTTTCAGAGTCTCAGTCTTGCAAGAATTCTGCTTTCCTCTCTGGTAGCCTGATATGAACCCTGCCTGATAACAGATACCCAACAGAGAACACTACTCCTCCTGTGTTTATGTGTGCATAAGCAGTGAAGAATACTCAGTAAGAACAGCCTTCGGTTCTTCCCCATTCCTCCTCTGAACAAAATAACACAAATTTTTGACCTTCATTGCCGATTAGCCACCTAACACAACTAGGTCAGCCTCCTGATTAAATTGTGAACAAGTGGAACTTTTTTAAGCGAGAAAATCACCAAATTCCAAAGTTTCAGTTGAATCGGAAGATCCGAAAGTCTACTAAGATTGCTAACAAATCTTGAGCTTTGCAGGACTGTTCTCATACTCTTTTACTGAGGCTAGAGTCAAACTCTTCCTGCTTTTCTATACAGAGAAGACACAGTCACCGTTTCCAGATGTGTCAAGCATCCTAATACTTCACTGTTCTTATGACCTTTCACTTTCAAGGTTAACCTAAAAGAGTTGATCATTCTTAACTCTTGACTATCTAATATGGAAAATAATTATTCAGGACTTGACAAAGTGCAGTCCCAGCCCATCCCCTTGTCAACTTCCTGCACTCTAAGGTTGTTTTGTGGTTTGTTTTTTTTTTTAAAAAAAAAAAAAAATCCCCAGCCTCTTCCATATTAAATAACTTTATTATTTATTAGATAAAACATTTATAGATAGCATTGTATCAGTGAGGCTGATGTGGAGGTCTATTTACTCATATTTACTCAAGCATATTCCTTATTGTTATACCTTCTGAAAGCAAATTGATTCCCTTCATTTCACCGTGAAAGCACAATACAAGTAAGAGACCGTTGTAGTGAACTACATAAGTTTACTTCACTTAGTATTTTTCCAATGCTTTCTTACAGGAATACTGCTATTACCCCTTCTCCAGCCTTTTCTTTTTTTTCTTTTAATAGGCAAACATGATTTTAAACACAAAGACTATTCACATCTCACCAATATATAAGACTAGTTTTGTTCAGTACAAAACTGCTGTTAGTAAGGGTTGTAGTAATATGTTTTCTGTGTCTGTCTCACTCTGCCTCTGGTTAAATTAAAGGTTAAAGTTCAAGCACTGGCAGTGCTTTGGAAAACCTGAAAACAATTAGTCAATTGTAGGTTGCACTTACAGGTGCTGCAGATGGGAGAGTTTAAACATCTTTTGAGGGATTGCTGAAATTTTGTTCCTGTTCAGTTTCAATACTTGAAGTGTGGTAGACAAATTGTCAAAGGTACCAGGCTCCATGGAGGTTATTCGGTTACTGTTAATGTACCTGTTGAAACAATGTCTAGAAGGTTAAATTTACAGTTATTTAATAAATTCTTAATACCAAGTAGTGAAACACAAAGCTCTTGTGCTGCCTACTCCTTGATAAATGGAATTTCATTTATCATATTAATTAGAGTTCTCGACAGCTCAGTCTATGGTCAAATAGTATTTCACCACCAACATTTTGCTCTGCTCTGCAGGACTGTATTATAGGCAAAAGATGGTATGTTGCAATCCCATTACTTCATTCTGACTCGGTATAGCTCTGGCATTGCAGTATTACTGAGTAAGAATTAAGGTAGATTCCAAAAAGTCCGCCAAACCCCGGGTAACTCAAGACTAGCCCAACCATGGGGAACTTAAGTTAACTGTGTTACATAATTATTTCTCTCAAAAGACACATCTATTTGTTTCATCTCAAGATTATGACCTTCACTTTTTATGAACTAATCTCACTGCAACAACTCATGTATTCAAATTAGCAGCTTATGTTAAAACTCAACAGGTGAGAGTAGGAATAAATACTTAGTGTGTGTCTAACTGAAAGAAGATTTAGTACCTTAACAAACAGCTGCCAATCTAAGTTTTCCAACAAGTTTTTTGAAAATAACCTGAAAGAAAAAAAGTAATACTAAGTTTTACTTACAGATACTTGAGCTGTAACGATGGAAATGACGATACTTTTAGCTCTGATATGTTGTTGTTGCTCAAGTCCAAAGTTTCTAGACTCTGAAATGGCTTCAGATGTTCCGACAAGATGTTGGCAATCTTGTTACTAGTCCTGAAATTTAAGGACAGTAGTCAAAAGACTGTCATTTCCAGAATAAACACTCGTTAACTACACATGACTGACAAAAGTTAGTTCTTAATTCCCACGCTTGAAAATAATTTCTAGTTAAAGAAAACCAATAAAGTATGTTCTCTAGACATAACATTAATTTCTTGCCATCCCAAATCACAAATTGGAATGCTTTAAATAAACGTGTTCATCAAAATTTCTTAAAAACTATTCTTAGCAAACAAGCTGTTAAAAAAAATGCATTTTAATCCAATTACTGCAATTCATGGCTTTTAAAACAAGATGTAAAACTATGATCATCTATTTCTGAACAGTAGAAATATCTGGTATTCGCATCGAACAGTATGTCACAGTATTGTAATGAAATGAGATTAAAGTTGTTTTCTATTTTAACCAAATTAACATCATAGTAGCTAGACATTGTGTTTTGGTTTTTTGAAAACTACAGCATGAAAATAGGACTGAATTTCGAGAAAAACAGAGCTAGATTAGAAGAGCTAGATGACATTGTGCTCCCTCAGAAAGACGTTCTCTAATTTTGCAATTACATTTAGTATTTCATCCTCTAGATTTTTCTAGTGAGTTAGCAAAGAATGAAATTTCTGCCTATTGCAGTTCATTGCAGAGGTTCTGGACTTCACATCTGGTCAAGCTGCAGCTAAGCATCACACCCAATTTCACAACAGAAACTGTGCAACTGTTTAAAGACACGGGTATCCTAGGCTACTGTAAGGAAGCACCCCCTTCTTCCACTTCAAATGAAGTGTACTTTTTCTTCATGTTCATACTCAGCAATCTACCAGTTTTTCCATCGCAGTTGCATAATGTACAGAATCATACAAGCACATCAGCACCATTAATACGGTTATTTGTTTGGGGCTTATGGTAGGGAATAGAGGAAAACAGATCACGACCAATTAAATGAACGTAACCCAAAATGATCCTTGTTAACGTAGGAAGTTCAAGTCAGTTCTGGCCGTGGTACATTCTGTACCTAATACGATAAATGACCAAAATTTAGGAGCTTTCCCCAGCTCTAGGGAGACTGCAGGCAAAGGCAATTTCACTAAAACTATCAACAAGAATGTTGATTCTGGAAAGTGTTTGCCTTTATTGGAAATACTTTCTCTGGATCAAATAGCAAGCCACACATTTAGGATAGCATGGACAACCCTCACATATTCAAAGGGTGGGGGGGGATTACTGCTCAAGACAAAGAAGTCCTGACTCAAAAACTGAACCAGAAGTTAGATTAATGGGCCTTCTGACCACATGTGGGAATGGGTAAGTGATCTTGCAGCCCCTCCAACGCTGCGCTTGTATCGTGTTTCATTCCTCAGGCTGTCTGGTAGAGGTACACTGCATTTTTTTAGCTCTTAGCTGAAAGTATTTATAATAAATGGAAACAAATTACTTTAATAAAAAACAACAACAAACACCACCACCATGTGTCAGTCCCACTGGTCAAATAGACTGTGAGTTAGATAACAGGTCATAGAGCCTTGCCTTTATGCATTAGTTTGTTTATAAGGCAATTACTAACAAGGTATTAAAACTGCCAATTACTTGAGTGACGAATAAAATTTTCCTTGCAGTAAAAGTGTGCTCCAGCAGAAGCCAGCAATTTCCTGAACTGCACGCCTCCTAAATTGCAGTGTGAAAGTGTTCAGTTATAGAGACGGCTTGCACAGTGCTGTCTTTGTGTCAGCGTTGCTCCATAAAACAGAAATTCCTCACAACTGGCAGGATAATAGCCCCTGTATTACAAAGTTTAGTTGGACCTAATGGAACCGAATAACACTCTTATACAGCCTTCAGATTAGCACTTAAACTAACTGGCAAATTACCTGACACAAACCAGGTTACAATAAAAACAAACAAACAAAAAGCCGGCTTGTTTGTTTAAGGGAATGTTTTTCTTTTTTGGTGATGGTAAGGTCATATCATGGGGAGAAAGCAACTTCTTCTGTTCACCAAAACAGAGCTACACATCAAAGTCCTAGTCCATCTCACAACGAAAAATCAAACCAGCCCTCACTGCACCTTCCTGCTTACTCGTATTCATAGAAGCTACTCAAATGCAAAACATCGGAATGGTTCACTCCTTATTGCCCCAACCTCCAAGTTCAGTTTTCTCTTTAAAAAAAATTAAGTGCCATAATTCACTCTCAGGAGATTATCTAGCACTGAACATATCCAAATAGTTCTACTTTAAGGCCCAACTTTAGTTGAAATGAAAAAAATCAATTCTAATTAGATTTTTGATTCACAATCATCACTTAAGTAAATCAAATAAAAACAATGTATCGGCTTCCTCATAACTGCCAAATCACCATCAAAATTAGTCAAAGAGGACATGCGTGAACATGCAAGCCTAACTAATTGTCAAGGCAGAGCCAACCAGTACCTTCTATATCGGCACAATGGCGTAACAGTTTGTTCACAGGGGCAGAGGAACTAAAACCAAAAAAACAAAAAACAAAAAAAAAAAAACAAAAACCCACCCAAACAAAAAAAAAAAAACCACCAAGAAAACCAACTTTCCAGCGAAGTGCTGTTATTACCGTGCTCAGATAAAAGGAGCTGCACACACCACATTGGTTTCATTTCACAGCCCCTCAAGGGGAGATCAGAGCAACAGAGATCCCTGCAATAACAGAACCAGCACATCAACTGCTCACAGAAGCAGACCTGCGGCAATTTGATCACCGTTTCTTCATGTGCAAGGAACAGCAACATGATGTAGCTTCCTTACAACTTCTCCTGTTACTGCTAAAGCAGCAGGAGCACCAAGGAACACAGATAAAGCCACCAAAAATACCTGCATGAATTTGAACAGGTCTTTTGCAGTTTGAATGCCTACACCCTGACTTGCAGCAAAGAAAAACCAAACAAGAACCCAAGAATGCATGCAGACCGATTTAATTATTTTTACATAAGCCTGTGTGAATACCAGCTTAAGACAAAATATCATTTTTTTAT
>NW_009647572.1:474353-492939 GCF_000708025.1 Charadrius vociferus | reverse complement strand
TTCAACCACACCACACAGCCAAAACATCTACAACTGCCCTATCAATCATGATCTCAAGATTCATTCCATATAAACAACAGCTACAACATATCCGACATACTGACTAGTACTTTCCTTGCCTCTGGGGAAATACAAAGCAGGTCAGTAACTTCTGTATCCATTTTGTTAAGTATATAGGTAACACCATTTAGACTTAATAGTTCTTATGTGCTAAAAAACCCTCAATTTTTAAAGATCTGAGATAGTATGACTGAGTATCTCTTGATTAAGGTTGTCAATATGTAGTATTTTCTACTTATGTGAAATACCTATACGAGCTTCGTTAGTCTGATCCTATAACATGGAAGCCTCATCTCAGGAACAGATTAAGACCTAAAGTCCTATCTTTTGTTTCTATTCAAAATCAGAGCACAAAAATACTCTTGGCACTTCTTTCTCCTGCATAACTCTTTCTTCTAGGTAGATCTTGATCTGCTGTGTTTTGAGAACCTCTTAAGTCTTATCTTACACCATGATCCTGACAAGGAACATGTGTGGGACCCTGTAGGTGGAGCAACTTGGTAAAAAAAAAAAAAAAAAAAGTTGTCTAGAAAGACAGTTCTGGAGAGCTGTGTCTGTGCAGCCTGTTCTCCAAAGTTGTTAGATGTAAAATAACTGTTTTAACATCTGTGTGATTCCGTACTCAGATGGTATCTCCTGTCCCTCAACTAAGTCCTGAGAAGCAGAATATACTGAATTTGCCACACAAACAGGCAAATGAAACTATAAGTAGAGTCTCTTGTTAGAGACTTAAGAGGATATGTAAAGAGGAAAAAAAAACACTGTGTCCGGGTTAGATATATCTTTCTGAGCAGTGCTGAAGCCAAGACACTGGGGTTCACAGATGTTTTGTTTGACCATCTTGTTTTTACATGGCTTCCAGACTAGAACTGGCTTGGAGCAAAGCAGACATGACTGTCCACATCCAAGCATGTACCAGATGGCCTCCGTTATATGTCACTACAGCTCACAGCCTCCTTATTCGCCTTTCCTCAAGTCTTCGTGGCTGCTTCACCTGTTCTTCCGTCCACTCACCCACCGACATCATATACCTCCTGGTGTACCATCTATTGTTTCCTGCCCTCCCAAACTCCTTTGGACTTCTGGAGCTTTTATAAGAAATAATGATGTCAAGACACTGAGTTGAAGAAAATTTAAGCAAAAATAAAAAAAAAAAATTGATAGTAAAGATGTAAGATCAATACTGCAATAAACTTCCTCAGAAAGTGCTGGAAGACTCACGTTTTGTGGCTTTTAGGATACAGCTGAACAACTAAGGAGCACGTAACACAAGAAAGAGCTTCTTCCTTCTTGTAGGAGTTAGCGAAAGAACAAAGATATTTTCTTTTCTTCAATTTCTACTTATTTGACTACTAAAATTAGCCAGACTAATGAAAACGACATCATTTACAAGATTGTAATTATGGTTTCAAGCTGAACACTACCCTTACAAAAATCCCCTGATATGAATGGGACTACATGCTCTTCTCACCATTAGACACCCAACTGCACTGAATTAAGAACCTCTCTTTTTTTTTTTTTTTTAAATCTTTGCAGTTGTTAGATAAAGAAATATTTCAAGTGAAACTATTTTTCTCCAAGACAAAGATGCCAGAAATGGAGCCAGCATTCTGGCTCACTTCCAGTCCTACTGGCAGGTCTACAAGTCTGATGCCTCCTTCACACACAGGCTTCTCACTTTCACTGCGGCAAGCAGTTGTTCTTTCTTTTGAAGGTCTCCTTTATTCCACGATCCACGCCTGTATCGCTATTTCAAGCCAGATGTCAGTAAGTCTCTGATCTTATTTTTTGTGCTCTTCGTGGTATACAGGCATAAAGTAGAAAATGAAAACTCAAGACTCCATAGGCTACTGATACCCTGGTCCAAAACTTGAGACCAAAGACTTACCGATTCCTAAACACAACGCAAATTGGGAAAAGGGGAAGAAAAAGATGTAGAATGAAACAACCCTGGGATCAGAGATGTTTTCATCATCAAAAAGACAGAGGCAAATCCAAACTTCCAAACATGTGATACTCCATAGCAATTCTCTCCTGATTCCAGCCACAGTACCAATACGTAATTAATTAAACTTGCCTTCCAAACTCTCTTCTTGATAGCCTGGAGTCTGTTTCCCATTACATTTTCTGGCATTTCCAAAATAATCACAAGTTACTTATCACGTGATAGCCAAATGAATGTGTAAGTTCATTACTTTATTTTAAAGAAAGTACACAAAAGCAATGCAGGCATAGCTATTTCAGCATGAGCTGACAACAGACGTCATAACCCATTGCAGACCTGGTGCACTCTGTGACTGTTAGTTAATGCTAAAACCTTGGACAATTGTAAGTACGACCTAGATTAAACCCAGCATAATGCCCTCCAATATTATAAATCATATTTCCAATCTGATGTATGGACTCATTAAGTAAAAACACTTATCCTTTATTGTTACAGAGCCAATCCTCCCTTTTGGAGGGCACAGACCAAAGTCTAGGCACTTCAGACTGCACATCTTTCTAGATCTACTCCTAATCTCAACTGTTAATACATGTTGAGGAATGTTCTCCTGCCCAATTCTATTTCACTCAAGGCACTGAGTCATTATATTTCACTGTTCTGTTGCAATAACCACCAACCAATTCTCTAAGATATAACCCCAATACTTATGCCTGACCTCTTAACTTCATTCTCTGTACTGGATGCCCTACAACTTGGCACCTCCTCCTTGGTAAAATTTCCTACCATTCTTCCATTTTGTCACACAGAGACAGCGTTCTTTATTTTTCTGATCCATTCTTATTAATCCATCTTTACCGCTGTTGATCAGAAAATCATGCCAGTTTTTTCCACTGCAAATAGCTCATAAAATTTGCATTCTTTTCCATTCTCATCACAAAAGCATTTATCTAGGCTCTCACTACTGTATATTTTTTCTACAACAAACTCCGTGTTTCTACAGACTTTTTCCCTTTCCCATCATTCAGTCTAAATTGCTGCCATAAAAATGTAGTTTCCATGTCTGCAAGTCTGACTAAGACAGGTTCCTTTTCAAATTCTTTCATTTACTTCCTCTTAGTCTCCACACCAAATGTCAAAGACTGCAAGAACTAATTCCAGTAAGTTTCTTTGCTCTAGCTTTTTGCTTGCAACTTCAGCCCAAGTCACACATGGTTTACCACCACTCTCATTTTTGGGACTTTCTCCAAGTAGCCTTATGCCTGAAGCCTAGTCTGGCATTCCTCTATCCTTTCTTTCAATCCTTCTTCAAAACAAACTCTTCCAGGCAGCATCCAAATCTTAATCCTTCCCATAATAAAGTGGTAGCTGAAGAGATGACAAGGATGTAAAATATTTGACCAACATTTTCTTAATATTGGGAGCCAGACTTTAGTTGAGTATGCTAGCTTTATAAACACACAATACCACTTTCTCTGGCAAGCGTAGAAGGGAAAGGCATCCACTCCTACTGAATGTAAGCTTTCATTTTCAGGAGTTGCGTCTAAACTTCTTTCTTGTGACTGTAGCTTTCTAAATGCTAACTGAGACAGCGTTCTCTTGGGTTTTATATACAGCTTCTACTCCCAGACTACTGTGAGATGACAAAGAGGCAGGTTTCTCATACCTGCACCTAATCTAAATAGTCCCACAAACGAGGACTATGAAAAAACTTCTTTCTTTACAGAAGGCCCCTTGCAGGAGTTTTCCTCATTAAGATACTGCCACACAATGAAAACTATCACTCTTATTTCCACATTGACAGCTGAGGCAAATGTACAATCTATTTTGGCATGTATGCTTCAAATAATTGAATTTTACATTTCAAGTTACTATTTGAAGCATAATCTGGGATTCCCATAATCACAAAACATATTGAAATATACTTTTCCATATTTAAACAGAAATGGACACACAATACTAAAATAAAATCCTTTCTAAATAATATAAGGGATTTATCACCACTTTTCTTCAGTAACTACATTTGTGCATAAAGTTAGATAAATACTTAAGCTGTATGTTGATTCCTCAAAGCCAGGATGTGACAGTGCACACTTAAATTTTGGAAGAGTATCTTTTTGGCAACAGAGATTTTTTAATTTTTTTTTTTAAAACCAAGAATGAAAAATCAGTGACCAGTATATGCTCTGTTATTACCCCCCAAATGAAGAAGGTAAGACTATTTTGTTCTTCCCAGTAAGGAGAATGGAAGCAAGCACAAAGCTGCCTAAAATACAGATGAATTTACAAATCCTTGGTCATAAGCTCAGCATCTTGTTTAGCAAAGATCTGAGAGCCTCTTCAACTGAAGAGTTAGTTTATTTAGTTTTAAGGGCTATAAAGAAAAATCCTTTTTCAGACTACATAGCTAAGTTAGGTAGCATGAACAATTTCATTCACCCTGAAAGCCCTATAAAATACAGCTATTGCCAGTGCAGTATCATAAGCTCCACATACTAAAGGTTTGTATTGCATCTGAGTTCGCTCTGTCTCCACTGCCTGATAGCACAACGCTTGACCAACCTCAAGGAACAACCACGTTGTAACCAGGTCTTTCATCAACAGGTTTTTATTCAGATTGGAGCAAAGCATGCTGTTCACTGTTCACCAAAGAAATCTTACTGATGACTGAAATCAGGATGAATGAGTAAAGAAGGAAGGAGCTAATATCGTAAGACACAAAGGTAAGACTCAGCTCTTCGGATAACCTAATTTTAAAATTTCAGAGCTTATTTATGAAGCCTGGTATACACTAAAACTTGAAGATCTTCTCCAATAAATTCCCCGCTGCAGCTGTGTGGGTTGACGAGCAACAAGTAGAACCTCCCATTGAGAGCACATACTACTGCCTGGAGCGGAAAAAACTTTTTAGGCATTCTCTGGGTTTTTGTTCGTTTTCAGTGACCAAAATAATATTTAAAAAAAAAAATCATTGTCGATGGCTTAGATAATCCCAAACAAGCCAGCAAAAAAAATTTTTTTTTTTTGTTGCCTTGGAAGAGAATGACTTTGCACTTTCTCAGCACTGCAATTCACTTTTAACTTCTTGGTTTGCTTCTCAGAAGCGCTTATTGAACACCACAGGCCTGAGGTGAATAACGAAGTAATCAGAGTCATTTTAGAGTGGATAATCAGAAAGCTACATTTAAAGCTGCAACAATTTTGTTATTGTGAGAACTTGCGACCCCTGAAGTCAATTAACACTGGCTACTTTCCAGTCCTTTTGTCCTGTTTTATGTCCTGACCAATCTTTTTTGCTCATTTACCTTTTTAAACATCCACGACAAGACACGTCTTCAAAGCCAATGCACTTAAACTGGCATACACCAACAGAAAGACATTACAAACCGAAGGCTGCAGAAAGCCTTCAGAAAAGTGACTTGCGGATTCAGTTCAGACCTTAACAAACAAGTGGGCCCATTTCTGAGAAACCTCCTCAATACTGGCAACATTTTTCATCATCTCAACTCAAAACCGAATGGCCATGTGATTCCTTGTTTTAACTGTGTTAAAGGCTTCCTGAGCAGATGGGGCTGAAGGATCCTCTCAGGGTAGGAGAGGTAAAAACAGTACCATGTTGCATATTCTGTAAGTTTCTTAAGAAAAGAAGATTTCACATTCTGAAAAAAGTAAAGTGGGAACCTAACACAAACCACATATTAATGTAAAACTTGAAAAACATTACTGGATTGTGAATAATCCATGCTCCTTTTACTCCTGCATCACGAACTTTGTATTTTCCACGCTGCCTTTAGTAAGACCGAACATTTGTTTGTGTTCTAGACTTACGCAACAGGTCTTTACAACATAAGACACAAGGATATTTCCATCTAAATCACCTGCACCATAAGTACTAGTGGTTTTAAATAAAATAATTTCCATTCAATAAAATGAATAAAATGTAAAATCACAAATTTATTTAAAACATTCCATCATTTAAAGCTAGTCTAATATCAGAATTTCACTATATGCACTAGAGACTTTGGCATGCACAACTTTTCTAGACCCTACAGACTAGAAGATGATTACTGTATAATATATCCTGGATGTGGGTAATAAGAAACATGTTTTTTAATATTAACTCTAGTTCTATACATGCATTTTGATAAGAACAGTATAATTTAGTTGGAGAGGCAGGATGCTTTAATACTCAAAGTTGCCCTGTCTCTCTAAAGTCACTGCTGCCTTCTGTTTTCCATAGTACTCAAGGATACAGCGCACTGATGATGTTGGATGGTGCCTACAATTACGTATTTTTAAAAATTCTGCAAGTAAAGTAGTATGGGTTTCTTATTTAAACTGTATATCCTTAAACAAAACCTTAAATAATGTTGCAGCATTTGCATATCAGTGTCTTTCTTCCTTACAAAGCACTAATCACATTGAAAGTACTGATTATTTTCCGAAGAGTTTTAAAGTAAACCTCTATGCAAACTGTAATTGGTAGTTAAACACCATGCAGGACTTCTATACAAGGCTACCGTACTCGAATAACTTGGTTTCAATCTATTTCTGGACTCAATGTAGATACAAAACTTTGGTATTGTCTTTTAAATCTGTCATTGCTGTAGTTTTCTTCTCCTGTACCAACATCACAGATTCTAGCAGATTTTCAGGATAAACAGGATAGGACTGGTACACTTTGGATAATGAATGCCATTAGAATGGTAACCAACTTAAAAACTTCTGCTTGTTCTCCTGGAATGAGGGCATTAGTGCCTATTTCTCTACCTGACACAAATGTGATCCACCTATCTAGAAACAATGAAAAATTACCCATTCATTCTCCCAGAACTGCAGAATTTTCCAGTATAAAACTACCACAACTGTTTAGGGCAATTCTACATTAATTTAACTGTTTTTACAAGCACTTCAGGAATGCAAATTAGGAAACATCTAACATATTTGAGTTCTAGGAATAGATAAATACTGTACTACTGTGTACGGTGTCTGTACATTATATTTTTGTGGTAATCAGTTATTAAATCCAGTATTCTCTCTAAAAGCTTATGTTGTCAAGGTCTTGGTGTGACCTGGCCTCCTGGCTAGAACCAATGTGCTGACTGGAGAGCTGGCAATCTCTGGCAAATGGCTGAAGCCTCTTTCTGCCTTGGTAAACCGCTCTCTTTCTGCCTTCTCTCACAGAAGACAAAGGGCTGAGTGACTGAGCAAAAAGACCACCCTGCAATTTCAGTTTCAAGTAATTTACTTAAATGGTCAAACATGCTGAAAGATGCTACCAGACCTTTGCAAGTAAGGTCACTGTAAGACAGGCATGCCCAAGTACATTGGCTAGATGTTTCAAAAGGAACCTAACTTTAGACATCTAAAAGTTAGTTTCAAATAGCTATCTAGATGAGCTTCAGGAAGAAAGCCATCTGAACTATCTTAAGGAAGACAAATCACTTCTGAGAGAGCCTTTTCTTCTCCACACTAACTGTAGATCCTCTTCAGGATGAAACTCATACTTAATCATGCCAAACTTTCAAGAATTTAGGCTAGGGAAGATGAATCCTACTCTTTGCTCTGTCCAGAATATATTATATCTGTTAGTGTCAGGCAAGCCATCACAGCTTCACAACCTAAAGCCTCCTGACCAGATTTAGCCCAAAGTACCACCCATTTAGTTCACAGCAGCTTCCAGGTTCCCAGGAGGCTCACAAAGTCTCCCATGCCATGTGACAAGCTACATACTCACCACATGAATAAAATCATAGATGCATCTCCAACCATGCAAGGAGAGTGTGTCTGCATGTGCTTGTATAATCCTTCACACAGACATAAGGTGTTTCCAGGGTGGTAGGGGGTGCGTGTGTGCCTGCCTGATACTTTTCTCTCCCATGGTGTTCCACTCTCAACTGGCATCCATAAAAACAAAATATTGGCATTGTTGTTACAGACAGACCATGAGACTGGGAACATCTACTGCTCTGGGTATGTTTACCCTACATAATTCAACAGTATGTAAATATCTCAGCTAGATAAATATCAATTAGAGATAGAAACGAGGTATCTCCAGAAATGGAAACTACACTAACATGATAATCCACCTATGCTTGTTTACACTGCTCAAATAATTTAGACATACAGTGCTGTATGGAGATACCTGCACTATTATTCGCCATAGACATACCAGCAGTGTCAGTTCCTTTGCAGGACAAGAAAATTCTTGCAGAACAGGTAGAATTCTAAGGCTCCACAGCTGAGTGACAAGTACTAAGAAGTGAAAAAAAGTTCTTGCAAGAAAAGAGCTTCAACAATGAAGACTTTGGCAAGAAAGGAGGATACCACTCCCACAGCACTCCTTAAAGACTCCTTGGAAAAAACAACTGGCTTTTCAACTGACAGTAATGATCTAACATATATGTATCTCATAAGAAATGTAATCAAAACAAGTTTCAGAAGACTACCACCCTCATTTCTGCTATTGCTTGAAAGTCAGAACAAAAGACTCAACAAGGAAACAGCGGTTTGTTTTGGAAAGGCTCCACAAGCTCCTTTCATATAAGAGTTTAAAATCCTGAAGGAAGTCATCATATGTTTCGAGTACAGTTATTCTTTGAACAGTGGTTCTAAACATTGTATTGTAATTCTTCATGTGTTCTCTTTGCATGACTTAGATACATTAACTCAGTTTGATTCAACCCCTCCAAATAACATCCAACACAGAAAAAATAAGTGAACATATTTTCACTTCTAAAAAAATGGATCATTAGATTGAGTATTTGTCCATCTGTGATACAACCATATTACATATCTTTTTATGCCAGACAACTGCTGTATGTTTATCCCTCTTTGTTTATATTCTTTTCTGTAAAAATGAGATTTAACATCTTTACATAAATAACTTCCAACTTGTAAGAAAAGGAGGCTGAGGGGAGACCTTATTGCTCTCTACAACTACCTGAAAGGAGGTTGTACAAAGGTGGGGGTCAGTCTCCTCTCCCAAGTAACAAGTGATAGGACGAGAAGAAACGGCCTCAAGTTGCACCAGGGGAGGTTCAGATTGGATATTAGGAAAAATTTGTTCACTGAAAGGGTTGTCAAGCATTGGAACAGACTGCCCAGGGAAGTGGTGAGGTCACCATCCCTGGAGGTATTTAAAAGATGTGCAGATGTGGTGCCAAGGGACATGGTTTACTGGTGGACTTGGCAGTGTTAGGTTAATGGTAGGAATCAATGATCTTAAGGGTCTTGTCCAACCTAAACGATTCTATGATTCTCTTCCATGTTTTAAGGAGAAACCTTTGCAAAAGAAATAAGATGCTCCGTTTTTTGAACAATGCAATACCACTCTCTCATTTTATATACATCTGTTTTGATATAGAACAAACAATTGTCTTAACTATACATTGACATTCAGAAGTTAAAGTAAAGCCTTTAAACTACTTAATGAATTACTTCTACCATATTCATCTCAAGGAATCTCTGCTGTGGTCATCAAATAGGTATTAAATCTCAGGTGGAGCACTCATATTCAGTAGTGTCCTGACACCATACAGAAATAATGGAAATTAGAATGAGAACAAGCTAACACCAACCAGACCAAGTTTAACTGCATTGGTAATATGATAACAGCTTGTAGAAATACTTTTTGGTTTTTTTCCCTCCTTTTAAGTGTCAGTATATGTGCAGAGTACAGATCTAACAAAGGTTTTCCCATGTTTGACCACCTGAGTAAATCAACCAAGCTAGTGACCTAAGGATATGGAACAATCAATCCAGCAGTGACAGATTTTCATTTATTCTCCCAAAGGAATACAAAAATCTTTACACAGCTGCAGAAGGACGACTTTAGGTTCATCTAAACTAGGTAAGTTTCCATGAGAAGGACTAGAGGAGATGCTAAGACAAATTCTCAACTTTGTATTCATCAAGAGCAAGGCAAGAGGATCTAAACCACTTTATTACGTTCGTATTTCCAACCCTGTGGCAAAAAGAACCTTAGCAACGTGGTAAAAAAAAAAAAAGAAATATATTCTTTAGATCAAGTAGATGCTTAAACTACAGAATGCTATGCCAGTGTAAAAATGATGTCAACGCTAATGCAAAATAGAAGATATGCTTAAACTCAAAAGTTTGTCAGACACCATCTGCTTTTTCTTTCATTCTTTTCTGATTCTGATCTGTAAGAAACCACATCAGTATCAAATGTCACTTAGTTCTTATTCAAACAGAGCAGTCCAGACACAGTGGCTGCACCAGCTGACTTAGCTGACCTGGGCCCAGAGTGAAAACAAACCCCTATAAATCACCAGATGTAAGCAATTGAATAGTGATCAACTTAATTAACTGAACAGCTTTCCAAAGTTTACTGTATTGTTTTAACCCTTCAGGCTTCTTCAAGAAAGGTAACTTGCAATTTGTATTCAAGGGCAGAATTTGGCCAGAGGGCTACATATTACTAGCTTTAGACACTTTAGATTCCCATTGATAAAACCCAAATCCCACACGTGAAAAATGTGTCTTTTCTGTTTTTTCCAATTAATAGTACAATAGTAACTATTTTTGTTAGCAGTTCCTGGGGGGGGGAGGAAATCAAACTGATTTCAAGTGAAAAGCTCAGGAATAAAATTTCCTTTAAAATCAACTGTTTTGGTTATGGGCCCTATATGCCTTCTACAACTTTATACTCATATTACAGATGCCACATAAAGTAACCTACTGATTTCTTTCAAACAAAACAATGAACATAGACATAATTGTATGTCACAATTACATATATTAACTGCAACCATAAAAAAATTACGCCACACATTAAAACTGGCTCAAAAAGACATTTTAAAGATATTGGCAAAACATCTTCTAACATAGATACTTGTCCTGAAGCTGCGTCTCGAAGGGATTTCCCCATGTTGCCCACTGAAATTAATGGAATTCTGCCATGATTTAACAGAAGTGGGATTTCAGCCAAGATGCATAATGATAGAGTGTAACTCTTGTTTTAAAGTCTGCATTGTAAAAGTTTGTATAACATTTACTGATGTTTGTACAGTGCCTAGCACAACAGGGCTGAGGCTTCTGGGCACTACCACAACATAAATTAATTCTAATGCAGTCTTTGTATTTGAGGGTAGCATAAAAACTACAAGGATTAAGCTCAATTATACACATTTTAAACAACCTGCTAAATAATATGACATAATCAACTTCCTAACCACAAGCTGCTCTATTTCCAATTATTTCACTTTAATCTCTGTAATGCACATATTTCCACGAACCCTGTAAAGTCAGTTCCACTAACTACGGACAAGAGTAATATCTACTTACAAAGACAGAAGAGTTATATTTGCAGAGACTGGTCCCAGATCTGGAATGATTTCCAGTTCATTGTCGTTCAACTTCCTATTAATATTAGAAAGGGGAGAGTCAGCTTTGATGTTCATCACAAGTATGTACACTGACTTGCTAAATTGATGAACAGTGTCACCCCAAAATTAAAAAATATTTTCCATTTCACTTAAACTAAAATATCAGAACAGCAAACGTCTTTGCTGTTCAACCACTTATCCCTAGAGAAATAGCTATACAATTAGCATACACCAACACTGGTTGGTTTTTTTCAGTTGGGGGATTTCTTTGGAGCTTTTTTTTTTTTTTAATTAAGACAAATTAACTTACACTTCCTGAAGACTATGAAGGTGATCCAAGAGACTGGTCTTGATTGAAGATAATTTGTTGTGACTTAAGTCCCTGTGAAGTTACAAAAATAAGCAGCCTGTCAGTTTTGCCATAATATATCAGGTAAAGCAATACAATTTCAGTCCAAATTAAGTTATCATTTGTTTCCAAGTATATAAAAAGTAAAATTAGAATAGAAACTCATTTGAGTATACAAGGTATAAGAGTAAATACCTCAGTCACTGCCAGCAGTGTCAAAGAATTTCCTATACCTCTGAAAAATTTAGAACTGTTTATTGGGATGCGTGCAAGACCCATGAAAAACATCTGAAGATTTTGACTCATATACACCACCAACCACCCCTCTCCCTCATCCCTTCACAACAAAAGATCTGGCTAAAGCAACCTCTTGGTTACATGGAAAATTCATAAACCAATACTCATTGGAGCTTCATTCCTTGAGTCAATCGTAGTATTGGTATCATTTGCTCATGTACTCACTTCTCTAAAGCGACACGCAGATGCTAAGTACATAATGAGGACTGTCCATAAATCTCAATTCTATTTTCGTGCTTTCACACAATTCAGGACTCCATTCCTACATAACAAATTTAATGGGGATCTTAAACAAGCAAGGTCAGAAGAAAACAGACATAGGAAGGCCTAATTCTCTTCAGAGTTTTAAGAGTTTCAAGTCTGTATATTAGTCACATTAATACCACACTTAATTGCACATGAAGTAGCTCGAGCACTTAGCTTGTGCCACTCTGTACGGAAGATCCCAAATACATAGCGATGCAGTTTATAAGAAATCTTGTTCCTGTCTTTGCAGTGTTTGCTACAAAACAAGCCAGGGCACTAAGAACACAACGTATTTTCTCCACCACTGTCAAGAAATTCTCTTCCCTACAGACACCATTCATCTTCACTGTATGTGCTCTCGAACATTTGACAACACCATAAAATAGTCTTAAAAACCTTTTTGCTGTAGCCTCGGTAGTACTGGAAAAATCACAGAAATAAAAGAATGACCATACAATAGAAGGTAGATAAGCTAATTACACAAACTTGCACATCTATAGAGATCTACACAAGTGGTATAGATTCACAACTGACCTTGTCAGCATGGCGAGCCCTGTTGAAGACCTTCCCTTTCTTAGTCAATCATCCACCAGACCATGTACCCTCCTGCTCCCACACTACAGCCTGTCACTACCTTACCTGCACCAACTCAGCCATCTGCAAAGCGCTCGCTGGATGTTACAACACTGAGTTTATCCAAGCCAGCAAACAAAAACTGCACTATTTTTAAGGAGTTCTTAAGCTCACGCCAGTGAGAGTCTGCAATGCAGACACATAAAGAACCACATCAGCGTGCTTCAGCAGTGAGCTGCTATAGCATCAGGTACAGGCAAAGAAACTTCTCTCCTTTTTTCGTGTGCTAAATAAGCGCTGAACAGTCATCCAACGTGTGTCCTCATCAGGCCACACAAGCATGAAGTATACTTCAAATTGAATCTATGAGGAAACTCGGGGATCCCTTACTTTGTCTGGATAACACGACCCAGTACAGTCCGCTATACTGAACATGCCAAACACAGGCCTGACTGCCATGAACTCCATCTAAAGTTCTGGAACTGAAGAAACCTGATGATCAGCATATCCTTGCTACACACAGACCAGAACCAGCTTAAATCAAGCCAGGTTCAGGGTCTGCACGAGGTGTTCTGCTCTGTGACTTTAGCCCTGAACAACTGCAGATCCAGAGAGCTCCGGTTTCTCTGCACCCACCGCTGCAGGTCCTCAGACACAGGTGTAATGCTGCAACCCAGCTAGGCAACTACGCTTCTTCAACAGCACACGGGGATGGTAAAACCGTGTTTTAGACTCCCCCAACCGTTTGGTGTTTTATGCAGGACTTGTTCAATGTTGCTAGGATAATTCCATTGTCCCTTTTGTCCTCTCCCGGAACCAGCAGTTAAAAAATAATAATAATAATAAAAATCAAACATTAAAAATAATCCTGGGCATGTACGGGCATTATCAAGGGTACCACCAGTATTCGGTCAGGAGGTGTGCCCTGAACCAGCCACCTGGATCGGGCCCAGCAGGCTGCGGAGCTGTGGCACCGGTGCCTGGCTCGGGGCCATGGGCAGGGAGGAGATAACATGCTTCATTTCCCAAGCCAGGGCTGCACAGGAGCATGCACAGGGCAGACCCGCAGGTGCAAAAGGCATTTTCCAGCACACGCACACAAAAAAAAAAGGGGGGGTAAGGGCTGGGGGAAGGGGGGCCACCTAGAGAAGGGGAACACCCTCCATCACCATCAGGTGGCCACAGAGGGGACATTTTCCGAGACTCAGCTCTGGTCTCAAGCACCTAATACATATCCACACTTTCTTCCAGGTGTCTAAACCCCAATAGATTTTCCTCTTAGAGATGGAAAACCAATACAGTGTTAACATTTGCAAAAACCCATAAATGTTAGTTTCATCATTATGATTTTGAGTTCTCCTGTAAATGAGGTTAACCACACTTGAGTTAGAGGATTGCACCATTCACTGCTTAAAAATCTAGTGCAAACATTCGTCTGGCCATAGACTGGAGAAAAATCCCTTTGTTTAGCACCTGAAGACATTAGCTGCACAGATTTGAAATTCCAATACTGCAGTCTTAAATGTAAAGACTGAAAAAGTATGCCATTAAAAAGATCTAGAGGGGAATCTAACTTGGTCCTTTAAAGCAGACAGAGTAGAAACAATTTTTACCCTTAAACTTAATTCAATATTTGGCTTTAGTCTGCAGGGATTATAAGAACTATGCAAATAAACAGCCAAAATTCAGTGAAGTTATGGCTGTTAGTGACTAATATGTTACTGGTCTTCATGCTTCAGACAAGACTTAGGAATCAGTAATTATTTCAACAAAGAGCTTTCAACGTTAGTGCTAAAAACCTGCATTTCTTCATTTCATCTAAAAACCCTGCAAAAGGTTTATTTAAAACATGTTTGCCTAAAGGACCTACCAGACAGTAACAGACGTGAGTAGATTTGTTCTGCTGGAGTTATAACATGTTAAAAAAAAAAAAAAATCTGGCAGAGTCCTTAAACTATAAAAAATCCTGCAATTACAACCACTGCTGTGCATGATCACCACACTGGAGCCAGACACTTTCACTCATAGCTCAAGCTCACATCCATCTGGAGTCTATCAAGGCAACCGTGAGCGTAACAACTTACATTAGGTTTCAAACTATTTTTTTTTGTGTTTGTTTTTTAACACTAAAGATACCCTCAGATTTTCCACATAGCACCTACTTTAAAAAATACATACATACAAAATCCTCATTCCTGGTTTCCTTATAGCAGGTTGTCAAAGTTGCAAAATACCCAAAGCAAATCAACAACAAAAAAAACCCCACAGACAAAACTGAATCGCCTGTTTCACACAGCTGTATACATGCTTGTCTATCAATTGCTGGGTAAAATACGAATTATAAATATTTTATTAAAACATTATTTCAGTGCTACCAGCATGAGAAACTTCACCAAAAAAAAGCCTTGCAAGTTACATTTTTAAGTTAAACCAGAGTGGCTGGAAGTGAACCAAGAGTCAAACCATTCGTCTTTTACTAATATTCTAAGTGACGCTTAAGCCTATAGAAGTTTCTGAAACTTATAAGCACTGGATCTGAGGCATTTTTTTAAACATAAAAATCCATCATCCCTGTTGCAAAGCTGCAAGCACATTTCGGTCCAATGCCTTTCTCAACGTATCTTAAAACAAGTATGAAGAAAAGGTTTGAAAACAAATCAGTATTCTTCCTCCAGAGAAATGGAACTGACAATGTTAAAACACTAAGATTATTACTATGCATTTTCCATTTCTGAATTTTCCTTGTCTGTTAAAACCACATTACAAGTGGGGAGAAAATCTCCTGTGTGATTACTTTTTCTACTAGAATTTCAAAAGCCATCAGATATAACAGTGAATGCACCCAGAAACTTCAGAAGCCAGTTTTATATTAGGAAATTCTTTGAAACAATAAAAAGTACATATACCTGTTCTTCACCTCAGATTTCTAATAAAAGTGATTGAGCATTTAAATAGAATTGCCTCAGCTTGAAAAAGCATGCCATAGTTTTTGAGGCCCCTTAAGAACCCGTTTCATAGAAGAAACTGTTTTCTATATTCCATTACGTTTGTACGACCATCTTTTACAACTCTGCGTTATAAAGCTGGAACATCACTCTGAACGTCTATGTTCGTGTGATCAAAAAACTGAAAGGAAAGCCTAATGCATGAAGGGAGAGGGTGAGTGTTTCTTCACACATTTTATAAATATAACTTTTAGACTCTAACTTAATTTACAACACTTAATCACAATTATCATCTTCTTCCTTAGAGAACTCAGAAACCTGAGCCCCAAGTCAAATTTTAAAATGCAAATCCAGCAACAGCTTCTTAATCAGTCCCACTGGGGCCTATAGAGCTGCTAATTCAGCAGAAATCAGGAGAGCTGAAAAACAAAAAGCCAGGCTGTAGCTGTTTTAAGACACTGATCCAAAGTGACTCATAAATCAGCTTGCTATGTTCAAGTTTTAGTCTGGAAAATATTGAAAAACAGCTGTGAAAACCATACGGACCTTTTTGCTGGCAAATCTGGTAGAGAACTAGAGGATTTATAAAATGTAAATACTAAAGATGTAATACAAACACAAGTGAAAACCATCTTTCAGACTTTCCCTCCTGCCCCACCGACAGTTTTAGCATTCCTTGGTGAACCTGGCAAGGGGTACGGCAATGCCACCGGGAGTTTGCACACACAGAGGACACCAGCCAACGCTCAACACTCTTCCTCCCTCCCTCCCTCCACCTCCAGCTCTGCTACACCAGCTCTAACAAAGCCACATTCTTACAATCTCAGCACACACATCCTGGAAGTATATCGAAATCTAACTTCAAAACTATTTGTAAACAAAACCATTACAAGTGTTTGTCGGTTTTCAGCAGTCTGTCACCTTCCATGAAGGCAGCTTCACAGAAGATGGCATTTTGGGCTAAAATCACAGTAAATCTGGCAATTATACCCTATTTACACCCCATTCTGTGACGCCCTCTTCGGACAAAGCAGTAAATTCACACTTGCCACCAAAAAGAAGGGGACCTGACTCAGTACACAGACTCATCTTCTTTTCTCCCTCTTTGTCCACCACCCTGAGGTCACACAGCCTTTCCATGTTAGATTCTCTCATTTTATTTCATCGGAGAATTTGAACACATAGGAATGAATGACAAAAGTGAAACAAAACTTCTTAACGCCGACTCCATCTGATGCTCCATCCAGGCGAGCAGAGAGATGGGCAGAGGAAGGTGTAAAGCCTAACGCAGGCCTAGACCTTCACAGGAACAAGAGCTTCCCCTCTCTCGCTTGGGAGATCTCGCCTGCATATGGTGAGAACGTGGTATAATAGTTGTTGTTTTCTAAAGAGGATTGGAAAACCTGCGATTAAACTACTAGCCTTTGGCTATACCCGCTATGGACTTCCATGGAAAACACACTAAACATATGCCAATAAAATTCATAAACAATCTTTAACAATTTGTAAATGCACAGTTTGTTGCAACAATAACCCAGGCTATTCAAACCTTTTTTGCGTATGTAAAACCAAAACGCATTATAATCTTAAACACAGCACACCCCAGCCCCGAGTACTGGAGTAGCTGGAGGTAACAGGCAATGGCCACGCTCCTCCTTGCTCTCTTATTAAGAAGAGGGGAAGTAAGAAAGAGCAGGGTACTTCTAAGGCATTTGACACAAACAAAAGAAATATTTACACAAAAGCGGCCAGACCACATGGTTTGGTGACACCTACAAAGATGTACTCCTGTGAGTTTAAGAGTGAGGGACACAGCTGTCCAATGAGTAATCACAGCAGGGTTTCTTACAACAGACCAAAGTTTATTTATACAAGTGGAACTTATTTTCTCACACTTTTAAAGGAATGTGAACTTACATAAGGACAATTTACACTACCAAGGGAATTCTAATTAGAAAAACCTCCCTTGTGCTAACAAAAAAGCCCTGCAATGTGTTTTATTGTCTCTCAGTAACGTAAGTGGAAAAGACAAATTTGGATTACTGCTAATGCAAAATGCTTTTTAAAGCACCTCTAGAAATGAAAGTTCTGTGACTTTTCCCCTTTATTTGGGGTTTGGTTTTTTTTTTTTTTTTTTTTGTTTAGCATGCCGTCACACCTGAATTTTAACTTAACAGTGCTAAAGTAAGCTAAGCTAAGAAACTAAACTATGAAGCTTTGCTTAGTATCAAAAAAGCATTAGGTTTTGTCAGAAAACTTATGTTAGCGTCCTGAAATACTTCAAAAGAACAGGAGGGATGAAATTTAATAGGAAACAAAGCCAGTTGTTGAATGTAAAGCAGATCTGGTATTTGATTCGTATGCTTCAATCACATAAACCAAAAGGGAAAAAAAAAAAAAAGTTTCTTTCCCCTCACACTTTCCTATACCATTGCTGGAAATATTCATCTCCCAGAGCCATTCCTACCAGTTGAACCCATATGGTGTCAATAGAGCCATCCACATTTCATGAGTCAAGCAGCATGACCTCCAGACGAGGCAATTGAACAGAATTAGCCACAACTAATTGAAAGTCTTCCTGTTTACTTTAAAGTCCTTATCTCAATCTGCTTTGGAAATGTAATAGAAAATTAATACGACTAATACAGAAGATCTCCGAGTGACAAGAGATTAAAAACAAATGTGAAAAGCGCCTCAGCTACTTTCAGGCTCTTAAGAAAGCTCACGCAATTTATTTGTGCGTAAAAGTTTGCCACTGGAAGTAAATTTTGGGGAGCGGTGGCACTGGGGTCCGCGTTCCCGCCGAGCCCGTCAGTCCGTGCCA
>NW_009647572.1:431688-473268 GCF_000708025.1 Charadrius vociferus | reverse complement strand
GGGTTTTCCCTTGGCCGTCGCAGCAATGCAGAAGGTGCTGCAGAGGCCCCACCGGGTTCCCAGCCAAGCCTGGGGTCACTGGCATGTAAAAGGTGAGGTGAGGTTAACTCCTGCCTTCCGGGTCCTGCGCGGCGAGTCCAGACACCGTAATTAAGCCCATTATGTTCCCCACAGGATCCCAGCTCCAGAGGTTCAGGGAAGTGGGCAGGGCGTGCAGATTCCACATCTCTGAGGTAATCTGTGTAGTTTTAAGCGAATACCTATTGTTCAAGTTCCATATGTAAGCCCGGACCCTGCGATGGGTTCAGTTACTGTAAGGTTCGCCCACCCCGACTCGGCAGCAGCAGATGACAAACTGCTCATGGATGCTCTGCACCCTCTCCCGCCTTCATATCTCTGTGTTTCACCTGGAAGATTGTAGACATCTCGGACACAGGGAGCCTGGAACCTCAAAAGCCTGGCAGCTCTGCTGGCAAGATTTGCGAGGCTGAAACTTTGTCCCTGTTTTTATTGTTGCCGTGTGTATCTCGGGGAGGGCGCAGCTTAAATAAAAGAAATGGAACTCCATTTTAGTGAGGAATCGTGAATTTGCAAGACAAGCGGGCAAGTTCTGAGCGATGGCAAACGTTCACGTGCCGCTGTCAACGTGAGTGTTTCAGGTGCATCAGGTGTGTGGAGCTGTGTGGTGTTCCATCAGCCTCTGCTCCACTGACCACTGGTGCTCCTCAGGGAAATTTCTGCCGGAAAACGAACACGCACATGGCAGGAACACACATTTTTTCTACACGTAAAAGCAAGCGAGCAAAGAAACAAAACACAGGATAAAAATTAATTAGTCTATACTTACAAGCTACTTTCATTTATTTGTTGCAAATGAAAACCGTCTTGGCAGCATTGGCATGCCATAGTTGTTCGGCTTCCTTGCAGCCTTCTTTCTTTCAAAAACATTAGGGTGACATTAGATCAGCAAAGCCTGTGAGACACTGAACTGTTCTAAACAGCCAGTAGGACAGTGCCAAATTCAGATTTTCAAAACTATCCATCATTAGCCTCTACCTGTTCCCATTGCAGTCAGTGGGAAAGCTTCCTTCTGTTTCCCAGTTGTTCCACACCATTATACTAAGATACAGAGACACTTGAACATATTGTGTTCGTATTTAGGTAAAATATGCTATACTTTTGCGAAGCAATCAAAAATTCAAGAGGAAGACCTTCACGTTTATGTTGCTCCAGAAAATTGTTGAGCACCTTACTAAAAGTGGATTTACTAAACCTTTACACTACAGTTCCCAGAGTGCACAGCAAAGGGCCTCTTCTTTGGGAAAAGTGAGCTTGTCTTATCTGGAGCGTTGGCAAGGGCGGTGATTCACTAGTAAGTGGCAACAAGTCATTAAGCTGTCAGTTTTAACATCCAAGGGAAAGAAAAAATACAAACAAAGCATTTTGAACGTACTTTATGATCGCAGTCAATAATATACACAGAACATATGTGAACTATGGAACGAGAGAATCTGAGAAAAGAAAGCAGAAAAAAAGATGAACATGTTGAAAAGGGCAAGAACTTCTGGTTTTGTAATTTTGAAAACCACTCATGCAGACTTGGAATACTGTGCCCTTAGAAAAACCTAATGCATATTTAGTGCTAATTATATATGAAGCTGTTTTAAATTAAGCAAGGTAAATCAATTCAGAAAATTAATCCATTTGTCTTTGCAGCTTCTTTTCTCAAAATACTCAATAAAACATTTTAAAACGTATTATATATGAATTCTAAAATACTTATATGCTGTACTTCAGAGCCCATGACAGAAAGTCTTTCTTCCCCGAGGGAGATTTGCTCTCTTCAGAACTCTCGGGGATTAATTCTACACCTGATATGAATGCTGCAAGCGCTGGCAGCCCCCAAGCCCAGGGGTCTCTTCATCATTAGTTTTAGGTTGAGAATGCACCATGACGGTACATAAGCAAATACAAATGTCTCCTTCACGGGTTTGGCTGGATTATTTCTGCTCTAAGTAAGTTTATATCAAAACGAGAGAGGTCTCACGTTCCGTTGCCCTGTTACCTCCACATGTAGCAAGGGATTTCTGCCGACCCTTGTTTGGAAATGGCATTAGTGTAAATGCATATTCAACAGGATTAAGGGACTGATTTGGCTGAAACCCCACCAAAAATAATAACAACCCCCCCGCTTTAGTTCTGAGTTGGAATAATTCCCTCGTCCAGTTTTCCATGTAGCTGCACAAGGAAGAGGACTTATTTATGGTGGTTACGCAAAGACAGGCCCTTTCCACGACAGCCTGAATATAGGTCAGCCTGAGGGGATGCTGTTGAGGAGAGGGAAGCATGCTGCAGAGAAAAATTCTTGTAAAACTAGACCCTCAAGCTCTCTCTTTGGCTAATGAGATTGGTTTCCTCCAGGAGACTACCGAGCACAGTAGTCTGGGTGAGTTGGGGGTGGAGGAAAGGAGGTTGCACAGTGAACTGTAGACCCTTCACTGGGATGTTGCGGGTTGACTCTAATGGTGTCTTTTTCAGTCCCTGATTATTTTAAATCAGATAAACACCAGTTTACAGATTCAAGTCCAAACATATGTTGTTTAAAATATGCATTCACTTCAGGCAAAAGACACACCCAGAAGCTGTCTAAGTATGATTTTTTTTACATATCATTAATGCATTGAAATCAGGCACTGCTTTCAAGTAACCTACCTCCAGAAAAGGTCAACCTTAAATCAGGCTGGGTTTAGCAGATTATTAAAAGTAATTTACCTATTGCTAAATTAAGCAAAACCAAATTCAGATACTGTACATTTTCTGTTCTGAGTTAAAATTAGAACATCTTTTATAACACTAGTAACTTTAGCAGTTTGATTAATCCAAATTCAGGTTTTTTGGTCAGTTTTCAAAGGAGTCTCCAGCCAATACATAAGACAATTACATATAGCTGTATGTAGTTATGTATAGTTAAATCTGCAGGATTTATGTCAGAAGGTCAAGAGGAATGAACAGTTACATCTACTAAATGATTATGTCCATTAAGGCCACCTTGGGAATTAGGAGTCTCCCCATGCACTCCTGGATCACCAGGTAATCCAAATCTGTGTCTAGTATTTGTTTCAGATTTTCTACTTTTCATGGGTAAATTAAGTGATTTAGGAAGTGTTCAGCAGCAAAAAGCAGAAGCAAAGAACAACATTGCTTATGCTTTGACACATCTCAGTTCTGATAGAGTGAGATAGAAATCAATGGCCCATCTCTCTAGTTTCCTATCAGTAAATGGCCCTGTAGAGTATTGGCAGAATTAACGTCCTCTCTATTTATTCCTAAACTTCCCCAGTTCTATTTTATTTCTAGTCAAAAAAGATGTTTAAGACTATGTGGGAGAAGGAAAGGAAGAGTTCATCCGCTCAAGATCATCACTCCCTATTGCAGGTTCCCCGATTTAATCTGTTAAAAAAACTCAAAAACAAACATAAAAATCTTGAGACTAACAAAACTTTTTCTAAAGCCACAGCTGAAGAGAGAGAGAGAGGAACCGGTGAGACATAGCCTGCTTAAAAAACAAAAGTGGAGCAGGATATGCTTTTTTTTGTGGAGGCTGCTGGCATACACGGAGTAGCTTGCAATAGGCAATAGAAGGTTTTGCCTCAGGCACCTGTCTGGAAGTTACTAGAGAGTCCCACAAAAACTCCCTATTGGATGTAGAAGACTCCTTTCTTCACTTCGTGTGTGTAAACAAGAATCTCATCCAATATCGTGGAATGATTTTCGTGGAAATTACTCTAAATGCAAAGGTTTCCCACCCTCCTTTTCTTCTGCCCATTGGGTGTAGCAATTGGTATTACTTTTAGTTTATAATACCACTAAGACTTCATGAGCATTTATTTCAATTCCTGTGATTAACCATTGCAATTTCACTTGCATTTGAGGAAAACAATAAAATGTTCTTAAATAATTTACTAGTAATTGTGAATCTCCTCCTAATGTGTCGTAAGTCCACAGTGAATATCCCAAGGTGCATACGGAAATTTATTTTTGGTAGTAATTATACTTGACTTTATGTGATCCAACACTGAAACCATGAAACCCAAATTATGCATAATTTGAATGCACTGATTACAACCAGAAAAACCATATGAACTCTTTCTGAAAACTTTGCCTAGGGCAGAAAATGTTCAGCTTTTATAGAATTAATCCAAACAGTGAGTGTTTGCCTCCATTACAAATAAACTTAAACATCCTAAGGCAATCCACATTAGTGACGATTGTTAATGTCTTCAAGTCATGTCCTGCATGGGGCTAAGTGGGAAGTTAAGTGCATGATTGGAAGGACAATTAAACAATCAACATCTACAATGATGTAACTTCAAAGAGGAAAAAAGAAGAGTTAGTTTTATGTCATTAAGGAACACTCAAGTTGAAATGTTGTCAATTTAAATAAAAATAAGTAGATGTAATTTCAGGACGGTGCTACTGTAATAAAACACCTGCCAGGTCTGTTCTACTCGTTGTTTTAGTTTGTTGGGGTTTTTTAAATAATCTTTTAAAATAAGGAAACGTTTTGTGGTAAGAAGGATCAAGAAGTGGCCAAAACGGGGATCCAGAAGAGATGTTCCATCACAACTAGCGGCAGCTCTCCCAGACAGTAATGTCTTCAGCTTTTCCCTCTTCCCCTTCCTCGGGGCGGTGGGGGGGTTGCTGCACCTGAAGCAGGAGCACATGTTCCCTTCTGCAACAGGGATGGAAATTCCTGCCAGAGGAGAGACGGGGGTGCTTGAAGGCTGTATCCACTTAAATTGTCACGGGTAGATTTGGTAAGATTTTTGTCAGTATTTCGCAGCCCCCGATGTTAAGTATTCACTACATTTAGGTGTGTAACTCTCACTGAAGTCAACAGCTAAAAGAATCTCACAGTGAGAAATCAGTGGGAGTCAGGGCCTACATCTTTGAAGAATTTAGGTCTGATTGCCTGTTCCAGGGGAGGAACAAGCTGCAGCTGGGACTCATCTTGTGTAATTTCAGCAATTTGGAAGTTTGGTATCTATTCTAAAGCAGTTGTCTTGGCATCTTCTGTAGTCAGTGGAGAAAGACATATCCAGAGAGTGATTACTACCTTTCTAAAATAAGCAATCAAGGCATTTGGAATGCATCAGCCTCTGGAGGATTTTCTCCCTCTCCATCGATGAGAAAAAGCCTTATGACTAGTTTAGACTAGACTCTGGATTTTCAGATGACTCGCACTCTGTGCCTTCAAACATACACATTAAATAGCTTAAATAGACTAATATGTAAGCATATTTCTCAAACTTTTTATTATAGGTACCTTAAATGTCATTGTAACGGTAATAAGCAAGATTTCTTACAAATAACGAATTATAGGTTTTAATTTTATTATACCCCTGTAATAGTTTGCTTTGTTGTTTGCTGATGTAACAAGTTGTATTAAAGATTTATTAACAGATTAAATCTTAGAAGATTTAGTAAAACAGAGGGGAAGTGCTATGCTTAAGTCGAGTATCATGTACAAATACAAAATGAGGACCCTGTGGAAAAGGATCTAGGAGTGCATCACAAACTAATGAGTATGTGTCAACAATGAAACATCAAAGGCGGCATTTCTGGGGGATATCAGTTGGACTTTTCTGTGTGAGAGAAAGAAATAATGTTCTGGTGAGGGCTGAGATGAAGTACTCTATCCCATTGGGGAGTCAGATATAAAAGGAGGGGAGCGGGGAGGAGAGGGCTATGGAAAGCTGGTACCAGGCTGAGGAGGACTCAGGTTACAGCTGTCACAAAATAAACAGCCAGTGTCGCAGCACAGCAAGCAGCAGTCGAGATTTTGCACAAAGCCATCCCATTGCCCTGTTGCCGTCATTGGGAAACCAGGGAGTCACAGCAGACTGTAGTGTCGCCTGGACTCGCTCCCCCCTTTCTGCTGTCTGCTGCCTGTTGCTTTCCCAATTATTATATAAAACAAACTAAGCGAGCGCTGTCCCGGTAAGAAGTTGGCCAAACACGCGTTGCACCACTTCCACAGCTGCTCAAGCAGTTGCTTGCAATAGCCACGTTTGCCAATAAAGTCTGACTTTCTGAGCCGGAGCATCAAAGAGCCGTCTGGATCAGATGGCAGCAAACAGCCCACTGATCTGGATGGGCCGGGCGCCAGCTGTAGCCCAGCGGGAGTCGCAGCAAACACCACCACTGTGCACCAGCTGGCCAGACTGGTGAACACTGGTCTGCAATGTGCTCTTTGTATTGATCTTGTTAATATGGAGCTGGGAGAAACTGCAAGGGGTACTGGTATGAATCCTGTTCACGGCTCTGATGCTTTGGGAGAATTTTCTACAAGCAAAACTTTCAAATGGCCTCTTTTACATCTCTCACATTCTAGCAAAGTGGTTTGGGAACGCTCTGAAATGCAGATGACACCTTCCTAATAGTTCTGCTGGCTGCCAGCTAAGACTAGGTGTTTGGGGTTTGTCCATTTCCTAATGTCCGCGA
Source organism: Charadrius vociferus (assembly GCF_000708025.1). NCBI lineage: Eukaryota > Metazoa > Chordata > Aves > Charadriiformes > Charadriidae > Charadrius > Charadrius vociferus. The sequence goes on along the minus strand of NW_009647572.1, from coordinate 466,764 downwards.
CACTTTTTCTATTGGCCTTCTGTGACTTTCTCGAGTGAGTTTTCTGCTAGGGCAAGCGAAGACAGCCATCAGCACACATTTTCATGAATGTTGTCTGTTGTGGAGTTTTTACTTTGTTGTTTTCCTTCCCGGGTTTGCAGCCTAGTCATCTCTCAGTTATTGCTCCCTCTCGTCGGCCTCTCTACGCTCTCTGATCTATCAAAGGAAATATTTAGCAGTGCAGAGAGTTGCACGTGTTGGATCTTGAAATACTTTTCTGGTTGTGAGCTGTCATCTCCATACAAGAAACTTCTGGTTCAGGGGCTCTCCTTGCAGTCGTGTTCTCCATTGCTGTTGCAGCTCATGGAGAGGAAATAAATAGGGTACGAGGGTGCGATGCTTTCGCAGTGCTACATGGCAAATACCTCTGGACTGTACTGACCTTAGCAGCAGGAAAAGCAACCTTCTAGAGAGAGACCAACACCAGTGTCTGCATCCAGCAACTTCTTAGGTGGATAAGGAGACACAGTGCCACAAGATGGGTTATTAGACGGCTTGGCCCACTTGTACGGTGTCAGAATCCAAGCATCCCTACCGCACGATCAGGCTGGGCACAAGTCTGGCAGCAGTGATTAAGAAACCGTGGCTTTTGCCGAACTGCAGATACTCGATAACTGAGTTATCCTCCGAGTGACTGAAAATCAGAAAAGTCTCCATAAGGTTGGCTGAGCTACTTCTACGGTATGAATTTCCCAGTTTTATGGGCAGGGGGAAAAAAAAAGCTAGAAACTAGAATAAACAGGAAGAGGTTTCCTGATCATTTTAAACTTTAGGAAAATTACTACTTATTTTAATCGTAATAAAAAAAAATCCACCAGTAATCCACCATGTTATCCACACTAATATTTTTCATTCTGATTTTTTGTTAGAAAAGAACTGCTAATGATAAAGACAAAATTACTTTCCTAGAATTTTGATAAAATCATATGCACGCTCACCGAGTGCCACATGTAAGTAATATTTCAGTTATCCCACTGATGTCACTGAGATGGAATTAAAAGTGCTGAAATTTTCAGTGATGGATATTTCACCGCAGCTGTGAGCAATGTGTTCCTCAGAGACTGTAATTCTCCCGGGGCAGTGTTAAACTCTTGGACTTGCATCTCATTAAAAATAATACAATTTAAAAATAGTGTCAAAAGAGATCTAGCCAAGAAACTTAGCCTTGTGTATATTTCAGTTTGTATATGTATATAAAATAATCTCTTAAATTATAAATAAATGTGCTTTTTACACATATATATGGCTGCGTGTCATAAAAAATAAACCATAAAGTATGTTAAAATAAAATCAACAAGAAAAGGCCATTCAGAGTTAAAACTAAAACCATAATCTCTTACATGGCTTTTGAATGTATGTTACTGTCTAAAAAATGGCAACAGTCACATATCAAGTGATAGGATTTTTTTTTATTATTTTTAGGTATAGCTGCCTGAATTCTCTTGCATTTTAAGTCTCTCAAACTTACTCCAGTGCTTTCCGATACTTCATTCTCTAATTTATTTTCTTAAACAAATGTGTTTTAAATTCGGTGTATATTTAATTATAAAACGTTAGAGCAACTCACATGAATAATTCTACCAGAGAAGATACTGCTGACTGCTTTGCAAGTGCAAACAACCCTCTGTTGTTGTCATTATTTAGTGGCATACCCTGATCTCCAGAGCTGTAACAGACCATTGTCAAAAGCCCTGATTCAGAAGAAGGTTCAGACACAAAAGGGAAAGCCTGGTGGGGTGTATGGTGAGAACCCCTTCCTGACCAGGACCCCTTGGTCAACTGCAAGCATTGGGTAACTATGAGTAGCCCAAAGCTGTCTTTAGCACTACTCCTCCTTCAGCAAATCAGGTGTGCCTGAGTAGCCATTAGCCTGTGACCTGGGTACCTTTTCATACCCACAGACAACTTTTCAAGTGGGTTGTGCAGACAGAGTATCCCTGCGAACGGTTCCTCATACCATTTTCTCAAGCAGGGGTGGCTTCAGATTTTCCCATCTGGTGCGCTGCCTGCTCAGACCTGCCTCTACCACCCTCTCCATGGTGTGAGCACAGCTGCTTGTGGTGCCTTACAAGAAGCCAGATCATGATTTTTTTTGTTGGAGTTATTTTTAACCCAGCTCTGTTCATTCGTTTGATTTGTCGTTTGGCCCCACAAACAGTGCCAGGTGCCATGGTGTGGACCAGGGAACAAGTGGCAAGGCATTAGGGGTCCTGGGTTCACCTTAAGCTGTTGTTACCAATGAAAACAACATATAAAAAAAAAAAAAAAGTGGCTTGAAGAATCTCATTAATGTGGTGGTAAATTGAGGTTTTGGGCACTGACATTAGAAACAGCCCAATCCCTTGAAATTGCAAAACTTCACTCTGCCTCTTCAAATGAATTCAGTCTTTTTTTTCCATAGTTATCTTTGTCCTTGAAACTGTGCTGGCTCAAATGTTGCCTCTCTCCACTGGTTTAACTTTATGCTGGATCAGATCTGATCTATCTGTAGCTTAAACAAAACTAGTAGAAGATACTAAAGATAGCATTAAACATCATACTGTCCAGTTTATCAGAATGTAATTGCGTATTCACACCCGACCTGCCTCCACTTCCATTTACTCCAGTAATGTGCAGGTCTCGAATTAATGATCATGGAACCTGCAGTACAAGAAAAACAAGCTCATTTTCATAAGCCTGACAGATGTTCATATTGCCAGTAAAAAATGTATAAGGGCTCAAACCCAGAAAAATAGTTGAAAGCGAACCAGGCAGCATGCATCAATGCTTGTACTTTACGTTCTTCTTCCATTTCTAGTGCTGTAGAAGCTTGTCTAAAGCCACATAGTTTGCATGTGTGCTACAGTTCTTTAATGCACGGGTTTTATCCTGCTTTCTGAATTTGAATTACGTGCAGTTAACGCTCAGACCCCATTTTTTTTTATTGTACATGTAAATTCATACACACGCACACATATATACATATACACACAAGTATATTTTATATGGACTTTAACTTTCTGCACACATGATATTTAACTTCAAGTACTGCGTTCATTTTTGTCAGGGGGAGTAGAGTAGGTTCCAAGCACAGCTAATGCAGCCTTCAGCTGAGACTATCTGTGGCAGCCTCAGGCTCAGCAGCCTGGCAGGAAAACCTGCAAATCCTGCTGCACCCCACGGCTTTCTGTGACTTGCAGTGCTGATGGAAACATCCTCTCTTCTGAGGCATTACAAGTTCCCAAATAAGGAACCTTCCCTTCGCTCTTTCACGCTCACCAAATTGTTACACAGCTGCAATTTTGAGTCTTTTTGATGCTAGACTTGGAATATGTGTTATTGCCACACATACAGTAAATAAGCATCAAGTAAGGGGGATAAAACTGGAGCTAATGGGCGCTTTCTTGAGTGACTTTAAAGAGGCTGGCGTTTCTCCCCATGAAAGAAACGGCTGGGCATTTCTCCCCATCAGAAAGACGCTGTTCTGTCCCATAGTTAATAGCACAGTGCTATCTCATAGTTTCTAACAGGGACCGTAAAAACGGTCCTCCAGCTGCCATGGGTCTGGTGAATTATTCTGGGAACGTATTTGGTCCATTCTAGGAAATAAAGTACAGCACTCAACACACTGCATCATGAAACCGAATTTATTTATTTGTTTGTGTATTTATTGATCTGTCATACCAGCTGGAAACTTCAGGAAAGATCAACAAAGGATCTGGAGAAACACTGGAGAAAAATGTATTAATTTTCATTTGTGGTCTCAAGGAATAGGCAAAAAGCGTTTTTCTGTCTATTGGTAATTGGTAAAGAACCTAAACACAACAAAGGACACCAAATAATAAATGCAACCTGGAGATATTAGAAATAGAGACAAGAGGTAATATAAGCCTCTGTTCTGCAGTTATATATATGCTCAATTTTAGAAGTGTGAGTGGTCTTTTAATTCCAGCGGACTACTCCCATACCTAAAGTCACACAGAGACATAAGAGCTGTGGGTATGTTTTCTGAAGGAGATTAATCGTATAAAAAATTAAATCGATATATATAGTGAATTGCACTCTGAAATTTGGATTGCAATAGAGGAGAATACTTAGAAGGCGAGAAAATTAACACAAGAGTAGGTGTACAAGTGAAAGATCAGGGAAGTACACTTCTGAGCTTGCCACGCAGCACAGACAAAAGGCTTAATCCTTCTTCACCCAACGGGACATTTGACATTTTCCTTTCATTAAATTCGTATAAAGACGTGGGTGTGACAAACCACTTAAAAGTTAAGAAGCCCTGGCAAATAATTATGTTTACTTGTGAGAAACAGGCAGAGTATTCCTATGTTACATTGAATAATAATTATAACCGGGCTTTTAAAAAGGTACTTATCTGCTATTTATTTGCTTTTTGAGGATGCCTTCGACCGAGAGATCACAAGAAGCTTTCAGGAGCCATTTCCCATGCATAGCACTAATTAGAGCTCTAAAGAGCACAACTATTAGCACTCACTTTCGCAAAGTGCGAGGCGATTTGAGATGCTGAATGCCCTCCATAACTCGCCGTTGAGGGTCATGATGGAGCGGGTGGGGTGGCGAGGATCCCGGCGGCTCTCGCGACCCGGGCGCTGTCGTCGGGGGGCGACAGGGTCCCTCCCGGCTGCGCTCTCACTGAACTCCATGGGAGAATAAGGAAACCGCTACATGAAGTGTTCAGCCAGACAGTACAGGCGGACAATAAATGTATTGCTAAGTGCTTTTGCCTTTCTGAAAATAATTATATTTGTACGATTACACACACTGCAGGTATTAATCACTTTTGATTTTTCAAATACCATTGTCATATATATATATCTCAGCAAGCAAAAGCATCCGCTTTACTTGGAAAGACTTACTGAAGGATCTTCACTATTTAAAAGCTGATTAATCAGCATATTAAAGGACACTAATCCTTCTAGAAAGTCCCTCAGTAATTACTTTTTCAGAGCATCACTGGCAGCTTCAAGTCTGTTTGTTCCTCTGAGCTCGGCACACCAAAAAGCTTTTAGTATGGCGAAATGTTTGCACTTTTTCGTGCCGGTTGAAAGAGGTAATAAAGATGTGTTTTAACTAAACAAATGGGAGACCTGTTGTGAAGTCTCAAGATGTTTATTGCCTAAGAAAGGAAAAAACTATATTTTGACACTTCTCTTTAGATGTTATTTCAATTTTAAATTAATTTAGGATGACTACAAGATATTGAAAGGAAATAGAATGAGGAAATTAGACCCAGAAAAGTTTTGAAGTCAATAGGGTGATTGTTAATATTAGGATTTTTAAAAATTGTAAACTTACAAGAAACTTTTTTTCTCTTTAAGGAATAGAGTAAAATGGAATAAAACCAATTGCATTTATCTACTGAAGGGAGGCATGATAAAATCAATTGCATTTGAGGACTGCAAGGGATTCACCCCAGTAGGTTTAAAGGGAACCTCAAGTAAGAATTGTTGAGAGAAAAAATTATTCTTATGAAAACCAATCCTATCTCTGGTTGTGCTGGTGGGAAATTGCCAACGAATGTGTTAATCTAATGTTTTACTTTCCGCCATTCTGCCACTAAAAGGGGAGGACCTTTTTTAGGGGAACAAGGTTTTGCATTTAAATAATGAGAAAAGAACACACAAACTTTTGGTAACAGAATCTTTTATACAAAAGAACACCAATTCAAATGCAACAACGGGTACCAGTAAGGAACTTGCAGTGCTTCAGTTCAAAGTAAAGGTAGTTTATTTCCCTGTTTCATGACCAAATACCCTATTGATCTGACAGAGGATGATGCCTGGGGAAAAAAAATGGAAAACAGATCATAAACCCCTGAGTCCAGAGGATGGAGTGCAGACAGGCAGATGCTCATTTGCTTCACGCAGGCTTTGTGGATGCTCAGAGTTTTGAAAGGATGAACTCATGGCAGGACTGAGGCCCATGTGCTTTAAAGCCAGTGATTACAAAGGAAACTTGTCAAAGCTGAACAAAACAGATATAATTCTTCCACCAAACATACTTTTCACATTCTTAATGGAATAAGTGAGAAAAGTTTCTTCCTTTGCTGTTTCTGATTTGAAATTCAGTAACTGAAGCACCAGGACACTTTTCTTCTAGAGTAAAAGACCCATTCCCCATTGCATGCAGAGTAAATGTGGTAATTTTCAAGCCAAGGCAGGTCAAAGGTATGAAACAGCTTAAAAAAGAGCTTTGTAATGGATGCAAACCTAATTACAGATAGCCTATTGCCTCTCCAAAATAAACACATAATAAAATAATAAATATGTAGTAATTACCTCATACCTGTGTATAATAAATCAGGCATTTCAGAGCAGTGACCGATGGTACTCTGTGGCAACCATGTCGCTTGTGGAGGTGCAAGTTCATTTCTGGGATAATTCTGTCAAATTTCAATAACAACAGAAGGTTGTGCTTTGCTTCTGTTTAGACATAGGTAGGTATTTCATGATTCTTTGATTCACAGGAATGAGGAAAGCTAGGGTCCGGTTTCGTGCCTGTTCTTCACCATGCCCAGTGTAGTCCCTGCAGCATCGCCACACGAGCTGGCTGCCACATGCTAAGACCACCACCCCCTGGCAGCTCAGGGCTGCAGGCAGGTAGAGTGGAAGCGAAGTTATCTGTGCCTCAGGCTTTGAAGCAGGCATTAACTCTTCCTTGGATTTACAGCTGGAAGTATGTAGGGTCAGCAGGGGAAGTTCCTGTGGCTAGCAGATGGGCTTCCTCTCCTTCTGCTTTCTGTCTCTGAAACTTTGTGTTATCCAGAGGCAGGAGCTTCCACAGAGTGAAGAGACATAAAGTCGTGGAGAGGCTATAGATTATCTGTAGACAGATCCAGTAGGTCTCAGTTCTGTCCCTTACATAAGCAGAAAAGACTGTCTTTGCCTCAGGCAAAATAGATGTTAGAAGTTGATCCAAATTTTACATACAGAAAAGTAAAATCTGTATTTGCAAAATAATTTTTAAGGGGATTTACTGATGTCCTCCTCTTCCCTCCCTCCCTTTCTCTCTCTCCCTCCTTCCCTCTCTCTCTCCAAAAACCTAAAAAAAATAAAGCACATACCTAAAAGTGATGTCTGGAACGAAGTCAGGCTCAGAAAAAAGGGCAAAGAGAGTTTATCTCTGCTTTAAGATAAGCAAGGACACTGTTCCACACATATTTTCTAGATTATCAACCTGGTAAATTCAGCTTCCATTCAGTCACATAAGAATGGCCTCAGCAGAGTTCTAGTATATAAGTAAAAACTCATTTTCCAACTCTGCCATTGACTTCGAATACACCTTTGAATAAGTGACTTAGGCCCACAAAAGCAGTCTGGTACCATAAATTAAAATTAAGTTCCTTATCCCAATTCTACTGTTATCAAAATTCTGCCTAGGTTTTGATTTCAGGTGTTCCCTAGTGCACCCTTCACACTGCTGGAGCTGAATGCTAGGAACAGTTTCTTATTTTGCAAGCAGCGAATTCACCAATCAAGGATTCAGAGATTCTTAAAGAATATAGTTTCTTGTAGGCAAACATCTGCAGCCAACATTTGAAAAACTTGTGATGACTTTCTCAACCATTTCCCTGTGTCTGTCAGCACCACCTTCATTGATTTCCTCATTTGGTTGCTGTAGATCTGCTTCAGTGTAACATAAATCCTAATACATATATAAATATTTTACTGTCTTTTAATACGGAATGCTCTTATACCATTTGTTTTCACCTCTGGATGAAAAAGGAAAAGTGCTAGCTGCCTCCAACATGACCATCAGCACTGTCTGGAGAATTTCATGGACAGACCCAGCGAAAATCCTCTCTTAGCACTAATGCAGAATATGAGGTCTGGATTGGAGATGTTTCCAAGATGCTCTTTTTGGAGAATGAACATCTTAATACTTATCCTTTTTCAGAGAAAATCTAAACAGTCCTCATTGCATACTGTTTATAACTTGTCCCCACTGAGTTAGTACGAGCTCAGAAGATACTTCTTGAACAGCTTTGCCAGAAGGGAACCTCTCTCCACAGCTTAAGAAGCAACTAATGAACAGGTCCAGGCTATATCCCTCCATTTGAGTTGTACATACAAGTTCTCTTACTATCTACTCTGGGTTCTCTGTGAAAGCCTTTCTTGACTTACTGGGGCCAGACATTATCAGTGTGCAGATGTTCTGGGAAGCCATCCTTTCTCTTCATGCCATCATGGTTTTACTAGTCTTTTCTACGTGGTTGTTTAGGTTCTACTTAATGTAGCCTAGAGCTTGCTCCTGATGTTGTTTGCTATTATCTAACGTTGTTTGTAAGTCTTGCAGAAAAATCAGAAGCGTTGGGTGTCACGGATCATTGAGATTCTTGTTAAGTTCAAGTCCTGGTCTTGGCCTAACTACATAGGAGAAGACCGATCACTGAGAACACTTAATCGCTTGCCTTGCCTACTGCAGGGCAATCTGCCATGTATCTCCCATGTTCTCTGTTGCAGTGCAGCTCTGGCTTCATACCATTCCTTGAGGGCTATATCCAGATCTGCTGACCTGAGTAAGTTGGCCTTGGATCTTTGGATCATTATTGTCCCCTATCATTTACTGCTCTTTTGTTCTGTTATTCATTTTTCTGCAAGAGTGTGAAACAAAAACATTGTTCTTTGACGCATCCTTTCCTGAGGTCCCCCCTTGAATGGTTGATAACTGCTGTAACACTCCAGGATGTCTTGCAACTCTGTCTTCATTTGCTTTCAAAGCACCTATTAGACGATAATTTGTGCTTAACTTCCCAATTGACACTGACTGATTTGTGTTCTACCGTGGGGCATGGAGGCCTGTTGTCTCAACAAGCCAGGTTTGCTACACATCTTTCAGAGATCAAAAAGAGTCTCTGCCTGAATTTGTATGTAAGCTGAGAACCAGTGCACACAAGTAGAAATGATGATAGGGAAGAGCAAAGAAGCAATAAGAAACTCCTGGTCAGCACATGGCGTTAGTGGTCTCAACACAATCACAGCAACCAGTTGACAGGCTTTTTAAGCAACACAGACATTTTTGCCTGTGACCTTCGTTTTGCCCTGCATCCAGCCCACTTCCTAGGAAATAGTGTACTAATCTGTTGCTATCTTGTAATTTCTGTAACATTTAATAATGAAAAGATCCATTACAGATCTTCTGGTTCTGTTGATTGCTGGACTGGGATTTTTTTTTTTCATAGATCTACATATGCTTGATTTAACATTTCTGCTTGTGAAGTAGCTGCTCCCCCAGCTCATCTCAGACATATCTCTTTCTCCACATGTGACGAATGCATTTGTGCTGACTTCCAAATCCTCTGAAACTACTGCTTTATCCCTGCCTTTTTAAACAAAACTCCATTTTGTAGCTTTGTCTATAATAGGGACTAACTTCCTGAGGCATTTGCTCCTTGAGACATGGCTAGCTCTGGAGTATGAACTTTTCTACTGTCTGCCACTCTCAACACTCTCAAAAGAGAAACAAAGGTATTGCATTTTGCATATATTTTCGTTTTTCACAGAGCTGGAAGAATACTTGTGTCCAGGAGGCATGCTTTGATGTGTATCTCTGTCATTAGTAATGCTGTTAGTGAGCTGTTCCTCACCCTTGCAGCATAATGCTAGCGTCTCAGTAACGTGAAATGTGCTCAGTCTTGCAGTATGCAGTGTTTTCTTTGTGATGGTTACTGGTGATGAGACCACGCATCCCACTAAGTCATCTCTTTCCAGAGAACACGGCCTTAGGTTTTCATGCGGTGTTAATGCAGCTTTGGGCAGCACAGTTCTAGCTGTCCTGTAGGGGTTGTGTACGTCAGGAATAACACTTTGCCTATGATCTGTTCTTGTGTCTCTGTCTGCTTTTACACTGCATAATTAATCGCCTGAAGAATGCATTGATTTCTCATAGGTAATTGCAGTACCTGAAAAGATACATCACCACAGTCTGTTTTCATTTTTTCTTGTGGGCATTGCACTCATGGCTTTCCATTTCTCACTGTCTAACTGGAATCCGATTTCTAAATAGGGGACATAATTTTCCCCCAGTTTGCTTTAAGCCCGGTACATCTATCTTAGCACCTGTGTAGGCATCTGCTAAAGCTTGATGCTGTGATCATGGGCTGCTTCTCTCCGACCTCTCTCCTCCAGTAATGAGAATGTTCCCAGCTGCTGTCTTGATTCATGGGAGTCCCCTTGGTGCCTGCTTCAGTTTACAGTGAACACCTTCTGGGGTTGGGATGATGTCCGTTGGCATTCATACCAAGTGTTACCTGCCAAAAAGTGTGGGAAAGGTTACCAGGTGGTGGGGTGGCTCATCTGGCCTGACAAACAAGAGCCCATTCTTGATATGAGCTGGTTGGGAATTTTCCAGTGAAACTTGCTTTATTGGAAAATGCAGAAACTGGTATGTATCAACCAGGTGGTGCATCTGGTCAAAGTGGTAGGCTTTGACCCACCACAGAATAGTCTGTCCGGTAACGCAGTGATGTAGAATATCATTCATACCTGTGCTTTGCTCAACTAGTTCTTTGCGCAACCCTGTGGATGTCTTAACCACAGGATCACTGAATGCTCAGTCACACCTCTCAGCCCCTCACGGTGCAGCTGCTCCAATTTGTATAAACAGGTCAGGAACTTAAATCCAGAGCTCTTATGCCACACTTACCTCTTGCAGCTACTGGCTGCTCTGCTATCTTCTTTATGCTTGTCTTGATCAAAAGCTCCATGCTGAAAATCTCCCCTTCAAAAGCTTTTTGTTAAAACTTTATTTTCTCTCTCAAGAAATATCTGAAACTGTGTGATATTTTCTGAAAACCATGTAAAAATCCTGAAGATCTAAAAATCCTGGATTGAGTCTATCAGTGCCCTCATCATTGGATGCACCGCTGTTTTCTAAATCCTTAATACGACATTAAGATATAATGGAGTTATGGTTTCCATACTTTTAATATAGGTCATTTTTTTCTGTCCTTGTTTTGCTTTCCACAATATGGAATTGTGCCAACCTAGCCAAGACATTTGCAGTCAGACTGTCTCTGTCTTGTGTTCCTTTATCCTTGCTTCTTCACTAGGAATAATTTCAAACTGGAAACTGAGGAAGGAAAGTTTGCTCCCTGATTGAAACAATTTGAGTTATTTTCACAGATAGATGAAGAAATCTTCTCATTCGATAACAGTAATATTTGTTAATGTCATCACTTCCAGACTGATCCATAATACTTTATTCTTACATATATGATGTATTTATAAGAGGTACTTTCTCTATCATCTTCTAGAATATGAACTGCTGCTGACAGAAACTCAGGAAAACCAAATATAGTGAAACTTTTGGGTCATGCAGTAAAATATTTTCTAATTCCAGAGGAAAGAGACAGACGTGCCTTTACTGTGGTATATGAAACTGTAACATACAGCAGTAATGATTCCATTTTCCATGCAGGATGTTTCCAGGACTTTGCTCTTTCTGGGGGTAGCTGCAGTTCTCCGATGGAACTGGCAATTTTGATTTTTTTTTATATTTTCCTGGTTTTGTTGTTTTACTTAACGTAAAATGACTTATTCCAGAACAGAAAATATTGTCTCTTTTTCTCTGTGGAAAACATAACACTTCACATTTTCTTTAAATTTGGAAACACTGAGCTGTTACTTGAACTCGTTTAATAAAGGGAATTTCTGATACTGGAAAAGAATAACTCTGGAAATATCTTTCTCTCTGCAGTAATCTTTAAGGATTTAAATTGCCCAAGATACTCATACTTTTGAAGTACCATTAGCATTTTCACTTTTCAGATTTCCATTTGTGTGAATATGAGAAAACGAAGGAATGCCTTTCTCTGGTTTGTTCCTTTGCAGAATTTCAGTGCCTCTTTGCTTCAGCTCTGTTCTTTTAGCTCTATTTGCCCGTGTAACTTAAAACCAAGATGGAAGTGAATGGTTTGAAAGAAAGATATTTGCTTAACAGCTAGTGGCTCCAGCTAAAAAAATCTGCAGTGTCCCATTGTTCTCACGCACTGGGTGAGGCAGCCCAGGTTTGACTGCAAAGCTTATAAAGCACTGGGTATTTCTTGTTTAAAGTAGTTACTTTTTTGAGTCTTCTGCTGTGATTTTGGTAATGTTTTTGATGCTTTACCCTGTGTTTTCCTAAATAAATGAAATTTAGAGGACTGAGGAGTCCTTCTTCATGTTTGTCTGTCAGATCATCCCCTACTATTTTGGAACCCACTATCAGTTTTAACTGAGACAGAGGACCAGCAGGCTATATGCCACTAATTTTCCAGAAAATAGACAGAAGAAGAGGAAAGGAACCATTCTGAATGCAGCAAAGAGAAGAGTTGAGGAAGTAGTTTACATTTAGTGATATGGCAGAACTCACAGAGGGCGATGCTGTTAGACACTGCTCAACAGCATCCTCATCTTCTGAGACGGAGAACATGGCATTTGCCTCAGTTTAGAACGTTTCAATATGTCATCATGTCAAACTCTCACTACAGTCAACAGGGAAAACATAAGCGCTTATGGAGCTAGACTCCATTGATTTTGTTGACTAGATTTCCAGTAATCATAAGGAGTGCACTTTTGTCTCCACTTTCCCTGCTTTAGTTCACGTTGCAGGTATATTCCAGGAATGTGCTCAGAAGGCTCCAGTTGTTTAATGGGCATTCAGTCCACAGAACCAGACTAGAAGGAGTACAAAATAAACACTTCTGAAATACATACAGCACCATCTTGCATCTACTTGTCCACACTATTTGCTTACGTAGCGTGAATGTAGAACACAGGTTTTTCTTTAATAAATTATTGCAAAGGAATTCTTTTTGTGCGCTCTTTGTGGATAGATCATGTCAGCTTATGAGCAATGTGTAATAGTCTTCTGCTGTGTTCATTCTACCTAGCGTCAGGCAAATCAATTGCAGTTAAACTCTCAGTATCGGGTAATTTTCCCATTTTCTATTGCTCTGCTGCAATTGCTATAGCAACAGAGGGCATGTTAAAGTAGTCCAATTAAAAAGATTTTAACCACTTTCTTTTGTCTAACTGAATTTTATGGTAACAAATTTGAGGTCCATTTATTATAACTCTTCCAGTATTGCTACTTGTAACAGAATAATTATTCTAGTGTCAACAGTGTTTGGTTATGGTGTGGAAGAGACTTTTCCACCATAAAGAGTCTGAGGTTTGTTATCTTTTTCATTCAAAAAGAGACCCCAGGGTTTTTGCAGAGCTGATTTTTGACTGTTTGAAATCTCTAGCTTGGGTGGCATTCAAAGCTACACACTGAAAGTAGAAGCCTAAATTTGCTACAGTTAATGTAACATCTTAAAAGAGTTATTAAAATCACTTATCTTAGCCTCCATTCTCACACAAGGAACATATGATGGAGAAGGACCATCTGGCTCATAAAGTCCATTCCCTTGCACGCTGCTGAACATAGATTTGCTAAGCCCCTAGTTTCCTAGTCCTCAAATAATTTTTCTTAGAGTCAAATGTTTAGGCTCTTGTGAAATCGGTGACCTGAATTTTCTCTTCTTTCTATGGAAGAGATGCAGATGCATAGTTGTCTATATATATAGCCACAAGTCTTGTACGATCCAGGCATGGGTCACCAAAGCTTTTCTTGTTAGTTACCGCCACTGGCAGCACGATGTCGGGATACATCCCATGTAGCAGTGGCAGCTCCACATCCTGTGCCGCATGTATACCAACTTCAACACATGTCACTCAGGGATTGTGTCCATACTGCAGCTTGATTTATGCTGTGCAGTGGGAAAAAAAAAAACTACTTTCAGGTTCTCTGGTGCAAATTTATAATGATTCCACACATTTCAAAAGAGGAAAAGAGTTGCCAGCACAATTTGGAGCAAAATCTGGTTCTTTGCCCTTGTAGTAACACCAGAATGGCTCGTGTTTATAAACTTGTTTGGAAAAGTCTGTTGCATTAAAGATTAAGTTACATACAGTGTGAGTAATGTTCTGCATATACCAAATACTCCTGTGGGCTTGTTAAAGAAAACTAGTCAGGAATTCAAGCAACACATTATTTTGACATAGAAGATCCACTGGTAGGAATGACAAAGAAGTAAATAGCTACCCAGTTCATTTCTTTCATCATAGAGCTTTTATATTTCTCCTGATTAAAATGGGGAGGGTCAAATCACTGGCCTTGAAAAGCAATTAGAATGTATAATGAAAAAGAATTTAGGGAGAAACTTATGAAAAGAAATTATTTCTATTATCTGTTCTGAAATCTCCATATTTTTCTCTATTGTTTTCCAGTTTTCATTACTACTTTTTCCTGGAATAAGTTCACTTGACTCTATACCTCTGATGAGCCTATGTTGCTGTTACTGATACAATAAAAGGTCAGAAATATCAGAGACCAAATTCATTATTTAGACTGTTTGCTTCACTTGCCCAGTCCATTTATGTGGCAATCTCACCACATGCACATTGTGTCATTACAGGTAAACAAACAAGCTCCTCTCTAGGTCAAAACATATGTTCAATTATGCTTGCATTTCAAAATAAATGATGTGTTAATCTTTCATAGCCTTTTAATTTAATGTGGGTTTAGTCAGTTAATAGCTTCAATAGTAAAAAAGAGATAAATATATGTGGAAAAACTGGTTAATATGAAGTCATGAATACTTTTGTAAACTGTCTTTGGAAACATGGAGTATATCGTAACTGAAATTGTTCTTGTGTCACTCACATCATTTTCTCTAAAAATGAAAGCCTTAAAAAAACCCCCCAAACAGTAGTTCCTCCTGCCTAAGTAAAATAGACTTAATCTTCATCTCTGAACATCCTCTGTTTGGTACAACCCTAAGAAATGGTCTGTGAAGCTCGTCCTGAATTCTTCATCTCAGGCAGTACAGTTGTGATGAGTCAGCTCTGTCACTGAAACCATTTCTGGACTCTATGCATTGTGAACTGGAACAAAGGACTTAAACCACTGGAAAAATTGTTGAAAAGGTAAAATAAAAAACCTCTCCTCATATTCTGTATTGGTTTTGCATCTTAATTTCTTGTCTGTAGTCTACCATATTTCTCTCCTAAAATCCATCCTTCCCTGTCAGCATGACCCTATCTCTCTGCATGTCGTCACCATGCTTCTTTGCTTATCATCTATCAAGAAAATAACATTGTGGTTAGCTTCTGAAGGGTAGAACCTCTTAAGACACCCTCTGTATGCATTTCATACTGGATGCTGCTTGTGGGCTCCCCTGCATTCCTTTTGGTTTCAGCTACTGCACTGTTTTCTTTCAGAATATTGAAAGATAATGTCTGATTCCAGCCCTCTTCCTCGAGGAAAAAAAAATAGTAAATTGAGTTTCCTAGTTACTCCAGATCTAATGTCAGAGAAGCACTTAAGTCACAAACTCTTCAAGACCCAAATATCCAATCCGCAGGCTGTTAATGGAATGCCAAGTGAGAGTAAAATGAGCTCGATTTATCCTTTTGATTAGTGTGCACTGACATAAGAAACTGGATTGGAAGATCATTCACTTTATCGGATGGATTTTTACAACATCTACCACTTCTCATTTCAGTGTGTACAGAAGTACCTGGATTTTTCAAGATTTCCCCTGTGCCAAAGTCCTTACTGATAATAACGATAGTGGGTAGGCACTGACCTATCTCGATAACTTTTTCTGTTCCTTTCAGAGCCTTATGATTTTGAAAATCTGAATTCAGATCTTCCAGTAAAGCATATTTGTCCATACAGCTATTAGATTATATCCTTGTAAAGTAGCAAAAATATTTTAAATATTGTTTGCAGTATTTTGAAGGGAAATAGAATGTGTAAAGAAATTGTTCCAATGCTCAGTGTTTTCAGTGTTTGGAATTATTTCCAGGACCAAAAGACCACACTTAGAGGTGCAACCCCAGATGCGTATCAGAGCCTAGGCTCCACGTCATGTATTCTGACTACTTGGAGAATATTGAAAAGACTTTCTTGTTCTTTGTAGTAATACACAGTTACATTTCTTTCTCGTGCAATGCAACAAGGGTGTTTTAAAGGAAGAACAACCAGAGATTCACTAATATTCAAAACGAACATGAAATATGAACTGGCAAAGTCTGTTAAACAGATGATAGAGCAACCATATATTTTACTTAAAATACTGTCACTGTATGTATTAGACTCCTGTGTTTAATTCATGGAAACATTAATTACAGTGCTAAACTTCTCCTGACAGGCAAAGTATAACAAGTCTTCAAATAATAAAACACACCTAATTTCATCTCAACCCCTTTTCTATAAGCAAATGCATGAGTGTGTCTCCAGAAGTACACAGTCTCATCTACATGGAAGCCTAAATATTTAAAATCAGAATCTCTATTGAGGGGGAGGGTTACTATAGAGGGACTTGATCTACAGCTGCTGTTTAATACCAGCCAACTTAAATCTTGTGCCAAAAATGTCTAGTGTTTGTTTTCTTTTGTGAAGAAGCAGATGATTGTCCAGATGATATCCAGATGATTAAAAGGAAGCTGAATCTGTATCCTATCAAAGCCCCTCTGAAGCTCATCCATAATTTCTCCTTTCTCCCACTATATATGCTTCTTTCATCTGCAAAAAGTTACAAAAGTTTCAGACAAACCAGAGACTGTTCATTAAACAAAAAAGAACACAGTAGTGTACCAAAACTAAATCTCTACAGTACATTGTTAGGTGATCACTACCCAACACAGTAAGTATCTTCCTTGCAATGACAATTATCCTGCCTTCTATCCTACTTCATAAATGACCCCAGAAACGGTGGCTGATATAAATATCTTTATGGTCTAGGCCAACATTTGTAATATTTTACCATTAACCAAATAATAGTGCATTTGTAGTAAATTTGTTTGCCAGAGAAATCTTTTTTATGAGGCCTATTTTCAAAGACCAAAGTCTTCAAATCTTGCTCTGCCAAAGAGATGAGATTTCTGCAGTGGAGAACAGATTTTTTGAAAAATTGTTTTAAATTTATTTTTAGGGGCCACAACACTAATTGAGCACCTTAGAATATCCCCTGCATACCTTCTATGCAGAATAGGCACATCAGTTGTATTTTTATTTTATGCTTTAACAAATTCCACTTTAGAGTTCTGTGTAACTTACAGGAGACGCTAATTTTGTCCAAGTTTTGTCTCCATCAGTGTAAATAACTACACTATGCTTCCTTTATTGAAATAGGCAATTTTAGAGCATGGTTCATCTTGTCTGTTTTAGACAGTTACTTTAGGATGGGATGGATCACTCTTTGGACTCCATTTATTATATACACAAGATATTAAATTATTATAAAGGGACCTTAAGCATATAGATGTCCCATTGACACCTCAGTAGGATCAAATGATAGATTTTAATGCACACTCCATTCTGTCTTCCATTACCTGACCTCACAGGAGAAGAAATATAAAAAAAAAATTCCTCACAGAATTTTATGAGCATCTCTCACGTGGGCTGTTCAGCCTAGAGAAGAGAAGGCTCAGGGGAAGGTGTCTTATCAATTTGTACAAATATTTGAAGGCAGGGTACAAAGAAGAGGGTATCTGGCTCTTTTCAGTGGTTCCCAGTGACAGGTCAAGAGGCAATAGGCACAAACTGAAACACAGGAGGTTCCCTCTGAACATCAGGAAACACTTTTTTACTGTGAGGGTGACAGAGCACTGACAGAGGTTGTCCAGAGACGTCACGGAGTCTCCATCCTTGGAGACATAGTCCTGTTCAACTGGATCTAGGTGGCCCTGCTTGAGCAGGAGGGTTGGACTAGATGAGTTTCAGAGGTCCTTTCTAACCCCAACCATTCTGTGATTTTGTGAAACTGCATCTGGATTTGATTAATTATATTTAAATAAAGATGTTGCTAATTTCAGGCTATTTAAATAATACATAGGATTTTTGAGGGTGCAATTTGGCTTTACAGAAAATCCTGTTATCCCTCAACTTATGCTCCTTCTACTCCTCTTGCATAATCACCGGTATTTTGGCTGACTTGAGTGACTTGTTTGCCTCTTAGATGAACTGGTTCAGCTTTCTGGGTCAGGAGCATGTTAAACCTGTGGGAAAAAAAAAAAAAAAGTCTTTCTCTTCTTGTTTAGCTTCTTGAAGCGGCTCATGTGTGACACATTTAAGCATCAGCGGTGTAGGGGAATACACAGCCAATGGCAGAAGGTGGTAGATCCCTTCCTTTACCTATTGTCTGCAACGTCAAACTTCATCCTAAGAAAAGGAACAGCTGAAGGAGCAACTGTGCAATTTTTCTGTGCATCCAGCTAGATTCCGTGTGGTCAACAGTGCTGATGGCAGCATATGGATCTAGTAAATGGGTATCAGCATTTCACTGTACCCACTGGTAAAAGACCATGAGGTACTTGTGATCAGTACTTAATGTCTCAGTCTGGACCCACGTACTCCAAATCTCAGCCCAGGTTGGCTGGAATCTTCTTAGAAACCTCATTTGGATAACTTCATTCATTGACTTCTCTAAAAATAAGGTGTCTGGTTTTGCATGATTTCAGCATGAAACCAAGCGAAACTCAATGGTCGCGATTTCGTTTTGCTTAGCGGTCCCGGGTGCGTGGGGGTCTGCGAGCGGGAGCTGGGGCCGGCGGCGCAGGGAGCGGGGCAGAGTGGAGGGGGATAGAAGGGAACGGAACACGCAAATGAACCATATAGGCAGCTCCAGTCTTGCAAAGGGAAACTGCAACTCACAGGCAATTTAGCTAGTACAATTTATTCTAATTTATTAGAGTAAACTACATATTAGCAAACATTAACAAATCAGGGGCAGATTTATGGCAGGGAAGGCTACTGTGCTAATGAGTGGCCCCCTCATTAGCATTGCCTGGAGCAGCATATGCTCTCTCTCAGCCTTTCCTTACCACATTTTCCCATTACCATCACAGCAGAAACAAGCCTTTCATATCCTGTAATCTCTGACTGCGCGGAACCTTGTTTGGAAGCTAAAGAAGGGAACTGGCAGACGGCTTTTTATATGAACTACAAGTCCGGTTGTTTTTATTTGGGCATTTACTTGGAGAAGCACAGGAGGTACTGGGCACCTCTCAAAATTTGGGTCCCAGGTGTGGTTACTGCTAGAGTTGTCGTAGCTTTTATGTGTTGCATTGCTGCTAACTAGCTGTGACTATCAACTTCTTTACTGTTTTATTCCTCCATATACAAAATAGAATTCCTAACACTTACCTATCACAGCAAAAGATTTTTATTTTGTAAGTTTTTTTTCAGTAGTATGTATTTTTTTTTCAGTAGTATGCATCAAATATTTGCATTTTCAGCATTATTGTATCTTGCTTAAAGAGGGAGGAAGGCTCTGTGGGTTTCACTGAGTAATTACTGTAAAGCATTTGAGATCTTGGATTGGCAGGTGCTGTCAAAGCGTAAAATATGATCAACATACCTTTAAATCAATGAAAGACCCAGAGTATCACAATTCAGAGAGCAAACAAACCTAATTGTTTACTCTCCACTCTGGTGCAGTCTGTAAGTGCAGACTTAAAATTAATGTAGTATACTTTGGCCACCCAGCTAAAAACCACAAAAATCTGTATAAAACACCTTCCAAATTCCTCAGCCTCAGATTGTACTAGTTTAAGAAAACTCTTTCTATGGTATCTTTTCTCCCTTTAAATACTTGGTCTTTTATTAAGTATAGAGCAATTTGAAAGGACTGGAGTGATTTTTCTGTCACAGATTTGTAATCCAACTGTTGATAAAACAACTCCTAAATGTCTCTAATGGTAGGCTCTGCATTCCCTCACTCTCCTCCCCGGAACAACTCTAAGGAAAACTTTCCATACTGAATATCTGCAAACTGTCTAAAGACAACACTGATTTTTCCATAACCTGTGAGAACATGATTAAGTCCTAGTTTATAACAATCATTTAGTTGATTGTTGGTCCTTTCATCAGGCAGTCTGGATTTCACTATACAGACATGTCCAAAGTTTGTTTTTTGGTTGGTTTTTTTTTTTTTTTCTGTTCGAAACAATTTACATTTGCAATGTAACACTTAATTGAAGACAGGGAAAAGGAGAGCAATGCAAACGCCCGGATTTTCCAAACTGCTCTGGCCACTTCGAATCACCCCATAAAACTTCCAGATCCCTCTTCGTTGGGAAAAAGTGCAGGTGGTGGTGGTGGGTTGCAGGAGTTGTTCCTAAGCTGAACACCCCCCTGGCCACCAGCAGAGAGGGTGCGGAGGGGAGGGAGGGGGTGTCGCTGGGGCTGTGGGGGTCTGGTTGCTGCCCGCCCTCCCTTACCTGCTGTGGGTCTTGGCAGCTGGTTCCGAGTGGGACTTGGGGAAAACAGTCAAGGCCTGCCAGAGCGGAGACCTTCGGTTAGCGTTGAACTACTCTGTAACTTTTTCAAAACTGAGGAATTCCTGAGAATAACAGAGAGAGAAGGGGGGGCGGGGGGGGGGGAAAGCCCACCCAAAAACCTGACCAAAAAAACCCAAACCAAAACAGGACTAGAAATGGAGTGAAACCTCCGAGCATCATTTGTTCACTGTGGAAGGGGAAGGGGAAAGGGAAAACACGGGAATGCAAAGTTTTAAACAGTTGACATTTTGAAATTTTCCATTTGGAAAACCCTGAATCGTCTGAAAAAATGTTGAGATTTGTTTGCAATGTTCCTGTTAAAATAATAACTAGAAACTTAATTACTATTCCTTGTATGCTCCACTGATCCTCCCGGGATGAATAAAGCTTTAGTGAGGGTAATTTTCACCCCCCCCTACATAAATTAATATATTTTAAAACCAGAAGGGATTGTTCCCTGACCTCATACATAACAAAGGCAACTGATTTGCTGTATAATAATTCCCACTTCATGTCAGATAGCTCTGATTCAACTGCAGTGTACCACAGAGAAATCTTCCCACTTCAAACCATTATCCCCTTGTTTATATGTCAATGAGCTCCATTATCCTTTTTGGTGCCACCATCACTTTGGGAAGTCTAATCCACAAGGG
This sequence comes from Charadrius vociferus, assembly GCF_000708025.1. Taxonomy (NCBI): domain Eukaryota; kingdom Metazoa; phylum Chordata; class Aves; order Charadriiformes; family Charadriidae; genus Charadrius; species Charadrius vociferus. Next base: position 445,754 of record NW_009647572.1, on the reverse strand, counting down.
ACTCTGAGATCCAGTAGAAGTCCCCTCCTCTTGGTCCCCCTCCCCCAGTCCTGGGAGAACGGTCGTTAGTCTTTGTCATTAAGTACATGACCTTATTTTTTATCGTGACAAAATTTATATCATTACCTAAGCAACTAAAATAAAACAGTCAGTAAACAGCCATTGCATTTTTTTTTTTCACCATTCCTCTCACATTTGTGCCGAAAGCAAGCTGTGGTCATAGTTGTTGGTCTGGTTTGGTTTTTTGTTTTTTGGGGGTTTTTGGGGTTTTTTTGTTGTTTTTTTTTTGGTGTGTGTTTTTTGTTGTTGGTGGTTTTGTTTTTTTTTTGTTTTGTTTTGTTTTGTTTTTCTCCTTTAATTCTTTAATTACAATGTCAATTAAAATTAGGGTCAGATTGCCCCTGTGGGACTTTACTCAACAGTTGCTCCATGTTTATAGTTGCATTTCAAGACCTGCTGGTTTCTAATCTATTTACCATGTGCCCTGTTGAATTTACAGCATTCCAGTTCATCATATTGTGTGGTGTCCTGCCGAAAGACATTTGATTTATTTACATTGTTACCTTTATCAAATCAATAATTTCACTTGCTATTAAATAATTAATTGCCATTGCAGAAATTGCCCTTTGGCATTTTTTTCTGGAGAGAGAACGGAAAGCAGAGGTGATGTCCAGGAGCTGTGTGACAAGGCAGAAACCCGGGAAGGATACAAAGGAAAGGATCTGACTGAGGACAGTATGGGCCATGAAGGGCTTTAACAAGAACACTTTAAACAGGGGTCCAAGTTAACCTCCTGGCTCCCTGGGAAGAGAGAGGAAACACTGGTGCTGATGGGAGCGTGGAGGCAGCAGCTCCACCTGACAATCAGGGCTGAACACCTCAGACATTAATACCTGCGAGTAATTCCTATGAATCTAAAAGAGATGTCTGTGTGACTCCTTACCTTTCCGTCCTGTGTTCAGTCTGGCCTCCTCTGATGACTCCATAATACATGTATTACAGCAGAACAATAAGATTTCTTGTTTCATATTTCCTGTAAGTTATCACATCTACCATGTGATGGGATTATATATTTGCTTATTTTCTACATGTACAGCATATTCAGGTCATAAACTCAATTTGTGTTCTTGGAACAGCAGATGTATCAGTTTCTCCAGTAATGCATTCCTCTTCCAACCTAGAAAAACATAAGAAATCAAGAATACCATTTATGTTATATCACTGTCAACAACCCCTGATTTCATGAAGCTTTGATGATAGTCTCAATAAGATAGGCTGCTGCTTTTTTGAAAATTACATTTTGCAAAATCCCTACTAACGGTAACTAAACAGAGATCATCCACACAAATACTTTTATTAAGTGGAAACTCTGATATAAATCTTCTGTATTTAACCACTAACCTCAAATGAATACAGCACACTGGAAAAAATCTAACTATTTTCTTTGAGTGGGTTCTTTTACTGGCTTCACTAATGCCCTTCGATATATATTCTCTGCTCAGTTTACCCACAAGCAACTTTTGGAGGATTTACTTTTTTTTTCTGTGAATACAGGAGTGATCAGAAGCCACAGCGGCAGGGCATTGAAGTTTGTCCCACTTTGATTTGTTTCATCTAGAAGGGAACAGATCCAGTAGTGTGCCAGCCTAAGGCACTTTCCAAATTTTGCACATTAGAAATTGCACCAGAGCACGGGAGTAATGCATTGGCTTCCCTAATCATAAGAAAGGTTGTAGGATGTGTTTCTCTAGAGAGAGAGGAGGAAAAAGATGAAGGAGATGAGATATTCTCCTACCTCTATGAGAAGCCCAATGAGAAAATTAAGGGATTTTCTGAACAAATGCACCAAGACTCCAAAGCATTTTAAAAGAGCCAGCTACGTAGAAGAAGGAAAAACACATTCATTCTACCAGTGCACCGTTAATATTAAAAAGTTTATAACTATGAGAATGTGGTGTTTGTTTTTTTTTTCACTCAATTTATGCCCCCTTTTTTTAAGGGAGGAAGAGGGTATTTTTCTTCTGTCCTTGTTTGAGGCAAAACAGAATAATTTTTCTGTTCAGTAACTTCACTTTTTAGCTGGGCCTCTTCTAACTACTGAAATTAACAGCATATTGTGCAGACATGGCTCGCTCTCAGAGTGATGAGATCTATGTTTATAGTTGATGCCAAGGAATGGTATGCAGAGAGGCTCTTGCTTATACTTATTGCTATAACACCCACAGGCAGCTAACTTGGTTGTTTGCCCAGTTGGAGGGTCAGAAGGGGAAAAGTGTGGAGGGGTCCCACCTGTGGGGAGGAGCGGACAGGACAGGTGACCCAAAACTGACCAACAGGGTATTCTGTCCCATCTGCCTCATGCTCAGTATAAAAGCTGAGGGATCAAAGGGTCAGTCCTCTTTCTTCAATGGCCGACATCCGAGGAGGACTCTGTCTGTTTCTCTGCCTTTGATCCCGATCCTGAATCCAGATCCGGAATCCAGTTCCCGTCCATCACTGAGTCCAGTCTGGGACTTCCTCAGTGCCAGCTGTTGGCGTGATTGTCATCTTGGGAGCTTGATACATTTTTGTATATACTTCATTATTTCCTTTTTATTTTAATATTAATATTTCATTAAAGGAGTTTAGTTCCTTCTAAACTCTTAAGTCTCTTTCTCCCTCTCCTGCCTCTCCTCGGAGAGAGGTGGGGAAGAGCATCTGTTGTTCCACCTGAGTGGTGAATCCGGCCCAAACCACGACATCTTCCAAACTGGAATTAGTGAAATAGCACATCTCTCCACACATACACACACATGTGAAGGGCAAATCATGCAGGTATTTCATACTGTGCTCTCCACGCGGTAACTTCTGAGGGCAAAAGCCTGGGCTTCTATTCTAAGAAGATCCACAGAGTTGGTCCTCTGGCAGACACGCTGTGTCAGACAGTCATGGCATCCACGCATGGCAAGACTGAGTCTTTGGACCTTCTCTGCCTATAGGTAGTGACTATGAGTGTCTGCACCAGAGGTATATTAAGTGCAAACTCACTGAGTGCACATATTCATAAAGATGTCTCCAGCACTCCTAAGCTCCTGCAGGTTTTATAATTAATAAAAATCAATCAAATGCAGGTTTTGTTTATACTCCTGTATTTCCTTTCCATTCTCTTGCTGGGCAAATAAGATTTTGCTTTCATGATAACTCTTACAGAGTCTCTGCTTTGCCAGGTGATCCAGCAGTACAAATAGGATACAGATTAGGTATGGGCAAATGATCCCATCTATGCTGAATTACCCAGAGCTCACAACAAACAAATTATGCTTCTGCGCTGGCTTTCTGGCAGCTGCAGGTGCTGCAAGATGCTACCTGATCTGGCACAAAGTTAGAGTGGGGTGACAAACTATACCTGATTCTGCATAAAACCTGACAGCACAAAAAGAACCCTGTGATTTTTTGTTTTGTTTTGTTTTGTTAACAAATTTGCAGTGGATTGAGTTTGGGCTATATTAGAGATTTTTTTTATCCTGTGGCCACAATATTTTTAGAACAAGGTCCTAAAATCCCTAATCTGGATTTACTGCATTATCAAACAACAGCCTGAGTTTAACGGGAAGAAGGGTTGTTGAGACAATGCATTCCAAGTCAATAGTGCAAAGTCATTTGGAAAACATGATTCTCGTATCAGTTTTTCTGTTGTGATTAGTGGCTCTCAAGAGTCAGCTGGAAGAGCAGAAAATTGCTGGTTGTGGATTTCTGATTGGAACAGCAACCTACTATTTATTCAGCATTATTTAGAGCTACCTGTTTTTAAAATATGCGGTTTACAAACAATGCCCAAGCATGACTTTATACCTACAAACCACTGAATCATTGTGGCACATCCTGCTTCCTTGAACTGACCTCTGTGAAGGAAAATGGCACTGCCAGTTCATGTCTTCTGGCTTTATCTTCTCCCTCCCTATCACTCACAAAGTGAAAATGTGGCAAAGTTCATCACGTCAATTGCCATGAATTATATTCTTATCTCTGTCTTGGTTCTCTAAAATACCAGTGATTCAACACTGTGTTTGATATCCACTAGAAAAGGACAGTGCTGAGTTGAAGAAAGTACATAGTTATTTATAAATGAGGCAATACAACACTTCACTGTTCTGAGTCCAAAGTTTAGAGTGAAATCCAAAAGTCTCAGTTAATTTCTTGTCTTTCCTGTACAGACCTGGGGAAACAGACACTTTGCATGGAACCCCAAATCCTGTAGGCTGTGCAGAGACCTTCTCAGCGTCATTAGAGAAGTCAGGTGTATATATTAAGCTGACATACTCTGAGGTGCTCGATGCGTGTCTGCCAAAAAGCGCTTCTGTCCATTTGAGATCTGCCACTTGCTCCCCTTCCCCCTGCGGTGGAAACTTGAAACCATTCCCTTAAGTAATGGAGCACAGTTCACGCTTTTCTTCTGAAAGTTATTCACTAGATAAGGACCTTTTTACGTAATAGCCTGGGGATTATAGCAGTTGCAAAGGAAGCACACAATTAATTTTGCTTCTCAGCCTGAAAGAATTCATATGCGTATCTGCCACCTCCCAGGCAAATGTGAGACCCCCCCAGCCACACACCGGCAGAGGATGATGAAGGGAGCAGTGAGAAGGCACACAAAGTGCTCACCGATCCTTCTGTTGGAGCTGGACCATGCAATTTCACAAGTCAGTGAGCCATGCAAACCTGGCTTTAGAGTCCAGTGGTTAGTCACTCATATGAAAAGAAGCATCCTGGGTTTTGACTCCTCTATTTTATACTAAATAATAAGATTTAGATTGCCTGTATGAGGATTTGTGCCTCCACTCCTGCCTACCCACTTCCCAGCCACAGTGCTGATGGCCGAGATGTTCACAGGCCAGTGCCAGCACCAGTGCTGCAGCTTCATTTCCACTGCAGGTATGTGCTTGTTGCATGGAGTCCTGCATCTGTACAGGAGCCATGACTCTGCAGCTAACCTTCCCTGGACCTTCAAGGACCCTCAAAGATACCCAGCGGCAAAACAGTGTCATCTTGAGTAGCACAATCCTACTTTCCCCCTGTCTTGTGATCAGAGATGCTCATCCTGTGAATGTCCCCCCTCAAGTACGTCAGTCGCCTGACTTCTATAGAGGATGCTGCTGCAGCGGGTTCTGGGATTCAAAGCTTTGGATTTACATGCCCTGTTCTTCCCTGATATTTCTTTAGAGGTGATGAACGTTCTTTATGTGCTTGGATTCAGGTCTGAAACACTTTCTCTGAAATGCAGTGGTAATAATGAGTGTAGGATTGTTCATGTTTATATTAAATATAAAATACAAATATAAAAGCAGGTAAGTGGTTTCCGTCTAATTTTTGGCCATTTACATAGCATAGAAGGTGCCTGTGACACAGTAAAAAAAATCACGGTTATGTTACTCCCTGTCTGAGGAGAAATGGAGGGAAGGGATGCCATCCAGAAGGACCCGGACAGGTTTGAGAGGTGGGCCTGTGCAAACCTCATGAAGTTCAATCAGGCCAAATGCAATGTCCTGCACCTGGGTTGGGGCAATCTCAAGCACACATACAGGCTGGACAGAGAATGGATTGAGAATAGCCTGAGGAGCAGGACTTGGGGGTATTGGTGGATGAGAAGCTCAACATGAGCCGGCAACGTGTGCTTGCAGCACAGAAGGCCAAACACATCCTGGGCTGCATCAAAAGAAGCGTGGCCAGCAGGTCGAAGGAGGTGATACTACCCTTCTGCTCTGTTCTCATGAGACCCCACCTGGAGTACTGCAGCCAGCTTTGGAGGCCTCAGCACAAGAAGGACATGGACCTGTTGAGCAGGTCCAGAGGAGGGCCATGAAGATGATCCAAGGGCTGGAGCACCTCTCCTACAAAGACAGGCTGACAGAGTCGGGGCTGTTCAGCCTGGAGAAGAGAAAGCTCCAATAAGACCTTATAGCAGTTTTCCGGTATCTGAAGGGGGCCTACAAGAAAGCTGGAGAGAGACTTTTTACAAGCAGATGTAGTGATAGGATGAGGGGTAATGACTTCAAAGTGGAAGAGGGTAGATTTAGATTGGATATAAGAAAGATATTTTTTACGATGAGGGTGGTAAAGCACTGGAAAAGGTTGGCCAGAGAAGTTGTAGATGCCCTGTCCCTGGAGGTGTTCAAGGCCAGGCTGGATGGGGCTTTGAGCAACCAGGTCTAGTGGAAGGTGTCCCTGCCCATGGCAGGGGTGCTGGTACTAGATGATCTTTAAGGTCCCTTCCAACCCAAACCATGCTATGATTCTATGAAATCTAAAGTGGTCACATGTAATACAGATGTTACATTAGCGGGAGAAGATGACTGCAGTCAGACATAATAGGCAAAACAAAAGACTTGGGATTCTGATGACATTGCTGCTTCAGGATTAATTCAACATTTGGCACTTTGCAAAGCATCCTACCCATATTTCAAGCCTGTGGCCTCTACCAAATTCAGAAGTTTTAGAAATATGGCTGTAATGGTCCCAGTTGTTCTGTGTCATTTTACTTAATCAGAGTTTTACTTAAGTGGAGTTATGTCTTAGAAGCATGACTGGTTTGTGTGTAAATCCTGCCAGCAGTTCCTCTATTCTAATCTTACTTTTTCCATTAACTTATATTGTGGGTTTGAGTTCGTCATTTAAGTTTAATTGTTGATCTCACTGAAATTTGAGTTCTGCCACTGAATTCAATGGAGATAACTTAGACCTTTAGCCATTTCATCTCCTTTCTTCCATATTACCATATTACCAACAACAGAATGATTGTGCCAGATGCTAAAACAGTGGTGAGGGCAGAACTGGTATTATGCAGCCGTATCTTTAAATGTGTAGGTGTTTTGCATTAAACTGTCACTGCCTAGCGACCGAAAGCAGTGTTGGAACTGAGGGCCAGATGCCCAGCCCTGCCCCTCCAAACTGAGAGCGTGGACACATGGGCTGCAGCAGGGACACCTCCAATCTACTCTTTTCCTAGCCCTGGCACTCCTGCCTGCCAAGTGGCTTAACTTCCCCACGGGATGTGATCTTCAAGTTATCCTGTTGCTTGGTACTGAGCCACTAGTATGCTGGAGATGCATGTTTACTCCCTTGGGCAAATTAAGAACTAAAATTCTGTTCTCTCACTTCCTGGGTGAATATTCTAGCAACTAAACAATTATGCACCCAGTGCTACCATAGCATCAGATGTGGTTAGTTGCAGTCCTGACCACAATTAACATTTCGGTCTTCTCCAGGGACTTTTAACTGAGTTCAAGTACCAATCCAACTAACCCATTAAATGAGAGGTGTAGGTAGGAGATAAGCATCCATTTTTCCACTTCTGAGTATATGTGGGAGACTAAAGGTAAATACCTCGGAAGTTTTCAAGCTAAGAAGGGAGGCACCTAATGAATTTATGTAGTTATACATGAGACAATCCTGGAAAGTAGGACAGATTGTATTTCTCTCCAAGACTGTGGCTAGATTTGGACATCCATTTCACATTTTAGACAGAACTTGTTCAGACTGGATCTGACTTAACAATACTATATTTTTCCCCCAAGATTTACAAATGTGTGTTAGCTCTAATAATATGATCTCTTTTAATATTACTCCTTTTTCAGATTTCTGCTATGCTTTATGTCTTCATACATGTATGGGTTTAGTCTACTGGCTGCATCACTTGCTTACTCAACAAAGAGCAGATACTAGTGGGTAGTGAGACAGCAACTCTCCAATTCTCCGCAGCCTTTTAAGTGTTTCTATACTACCTATATTAAATAGTAATAACTTGTGTCAGATGGGAGGCCGTGGAAGCCCGGAAACTTCACAAACAATTATATTGAGATGTCTTAGACACTAGAACAACAGCAAATGTTAAACAAAAAAAAAAAAAGAAAGAAAGAAAAAAAAAAGAATTTTTTTTCTAATGCTGTATTATGTATTATATTCCCAGTTCACTGGAGAAAGAGTTTAATGTAAATTCCCCAGACAGGTAAACAAGTCTGGGAAAGCACCACCCTCTGGGAAAGTTGCCCTAGTTCACAAAGCCAGAGAAACATAGAATTCTTTTAAAGAGACAGACTGGAGACAGGACCCCAGCCTGGAGAGGAATGGAGAGGACAGGCAAAGATGCAGGTTAGAACAGCTGTAGGAATTTGTGTTTATAGCTACTGGTACACCTAACAGTAAGCTGAAGATGTGTGCAGACTGTTGACTGTCTTACAGCTTGTTTTCTCTGTATCTCTTTCTCCTAAAATAAGAGATACTCTCCAGCACGAAAGCCGCTCGGTGGCCAATCCACTATGTCAATGTCCCCGAGAGAGAACAGAAGTCATTCTGCTGAACTTGGTCAGACCTACTAGGTTATAAACACAAAGAGTGAGAACCAGGTCTGAACAGAAACAGCCATTTTAACACGCAGCAGAGGGGTGGAGAGGACTGCCAGGAATCACAATTTAACCAGCTGCAGTAAGAGCTGCCAGAAGGTGTTGATCAGCCCCCTAACACAAGTCCACTCTTTCTCTGTTTGCCCTTCTGCAATTCACATGGCTTTTGGATATCTGCTAGTGTACATAATACATAGTATTCACAACCTGGCCTGTCTGCAGGAATAATATTTGAAAAATTCTAATCTGAATTCCCCATTACTTTTGCCAAATGGGAGTTATTGTCTTAGCTGAGCATTCCTCAGTGTCTTCTAAATCACCGTGCCTTTGTATAATATGTATGATTGAGTACTTTGTAAATGGCTTTATGTTTAATAAGATTCTACAAAGAAGGACTTTTGATGAATTAGGTGTCTTTTCTGGGGTCATAAAGTATTTTCCTACCTAGTTTGGAATGCATTTTGTTCCTTATGATGCATTCAGTTGAAGCATTTGTATCTCTGTAAAGAAATATTGTGAGGTTATAAGGTAGTGGCTACATTCACTATACAGTAATATTCGCAGCTCCCGTCCAATTCATTTGGCATTTACAATTTTGCATAGGATAATTCTCTCTCTTATGTGAAAGACCTAAGTAAAGTCTATTGAATCTAAAACCATTGATCACTATAGTATACTGTTACTAAATCTTGTAATAAGAATATAAATGAAGTCACAAGGAGTATTATTTTTAGCCAGTCATCTTTTTTTTTTTTTTTTTATGGGACATAGATGACTTTGCAAGATAACAAATCTTTTCCAGAATCCTTGTAAAGTTTCTTCTGTGAACTCAAAGGATCAGCTCCTACAACACCACCCATGAAGTCCCTACAGCAATACCTTGGTGAACAGGCACCAACTACCCTTACTGATTTTAGCTGATTTAGAGGCTGCTGCGTGCAGCGCTTCACTGGTTGAGGCGTGAGATTCCAGGGTTCACAAAGAAGTCTTGTGTAGTGATGGTGGGTTCATGGGGTGCTAGGAAAAGTTGCGCCCACGATGGGCACTCAGTCATAGGGCTTTACAAACAATTATATTGAGATGTCTTAGACACTAGAACAACAGCACTAGAACAACAGAGATACAAGACTGGGTTGAGGTTTCTCTCCACAGCTGTCAGTGTGAAAGGCATTAGCCTGACCCAGAGAGTGAGCAGTTGTCACTCAAATGGTAGGAGAGAAGGTTTCATTTTGTGTGATTTTTCTTTGCTATTAAGTCTTGGTTAGGTAGGAAGTTGAATAGAGGTTGTTTAGTATAACCTCTTCAAGTCTGATTCTTGTAACAGAAAGCTAACATTGAAATAGTGTAGTCTCCTCACCTATATAGACTTCGTGAGAATGCGTCCGTATGGGGTGGCCTCTTTACATATCGGATAAATTTGATGGTATGACTGAAGCAATAATTCTAGTAAACCACCTAGCTTAAATATTACTCCTTGGTTAATAAGAGCAGTGTACAGAATGTGCACAGCAGAGTAATCAGCTCAGTAACCAGTGGCAAAGCTCACAGATAAGAAAAAGAGTGATGCTAATTTTTTGTGGGAAAGTGTCGTACCGTTTGAGGCACACCATGGTTCTGCCCACACTTGGTAATAAGAAAGCAATGTAGTAAAATGTTATGATAATAATTGCTCAGAACAAGCAGTGAAGGATAAACACCTGCATATTCCAGTTCCCTGTCTTTAAATCAATCGTCAAAAAGCCCATCCCTTCCTAATGAGTTAACAATGCCTGGTCCCACAGCAATCAATGAGAATTTTGTCTCTGACTTGTAAAAGGCCTCAAGGAGAGCCTTCCCAGGCATGTCCGGCCTTTCAGCAGTACCATCGGTCTCCTCCAGCCCAAGAAATCTGGTGAACTTCAAAAGATTCTGAAAGGTTTAAGAGACCTTATTAGAGCGAGTATTTCCTATAGCTCAGTTTTTCTTTCTTCTGACACAGTTATCAAAGACCACCCATATTTGACGACCCAATTCAGAGGTCATTCCCTTGTAAGACTATTTCAGTATTTGTATGTAATTAAAAGCAACTCCCATCTTCTCTTTTGTGTGACATAGCTACAATTTTCATTATTGTTACGTTATCTGCAAACAGTTATAGGATTCTTTACATCTTCAAAACGTTCATTATTATTTAAAACATTGTGGACATATGTGTGATAGAAAGAGTAAAGGAAGAATCATGACATCTGCGTTGGAATCACTAGAAGTATTCCAGCTGCCTTCAACAGAAATAAATTTATCTCAATGTGGCCTGAATTAGAAATTCAAGAAAAAAATGTTCAAACTTGAGGCATTTCTTGTGATTTCAAAGTTTGGTTTTATTGTCAGGAGGAAATAATTTTTTATGGGATTCCCAGAGAAGCTTAGAGATTTGACACTATGCAATTAAGCACATAATGTTAGAACAGCCAGTAGGGGGTCAGAGTGAAGCACCTCGTCTCTCCCCGGGGAGAGCAGTGGATGCCTTGGGGGGAAAAGGCATCATGCTGTTAGATGACTTCTGCGTTTTCTTCCAGCCTTCTGCAGTCCATAGATTTCCTGAACTACCAGTTGTACCTTTGTAATTTAAGGCTATGGATGCATTGCTTTCCCATAATTTAATCTGCTGCCTTTCAACCGTTTCAGATTTTGGCTTCTATACCATTCTTCCTAGTGAATTCTATGACTTAATTAGTTACATGCAGTGAATGCATGCCTCTTTCTTTTTGCTTTCAAACTAGTGTCTGCTAACTTCATTTCTTGCCCCTTAGTTTTGACTGTAAGTTTCTAAATCATTACATCCTGTTCATCTTCTTCCTCTTACGATTATCACCAGTGACTTCTAGCATAATCTGTTGAGTCTTCTCCAAATTTACGATTTCTAGTCTATTTAACCTATACTGACATGGAAGGAAATCTGTACTTTTGATTATAATCGTTGCCTCTGTTCCTGTTCTTCCGCCACTGTATTCTTTTGACATGAATGTCATCAGGACAGAGAATAATAACCAAAATTATGACCTATCATAGATTTATTATAATAGCATAATAATGATTTTGCTTTTCTTCTCTATTCTAAGACTTTCTCTATTTACGTCTGTAACCAGTATGAAGCATTGAGCAGATTTTTACAGACTTATTTACTAACTCTGAGATCTCTTTCTATAGTAGTAATATTTAGTCTAGAGACCACTGCTGTATAGATCTAGTTATGACTGGTTTTGTTTATGGTCCTGCATTTATAAGCATTACATTTCCCCTGACAGTTCATTACCCAGCCAGCAAGTAACATGAATATTCATTTTTGAAACCTTGAATTACCAGCAAATGTCGTTGCCTTACGATCTTCTCCCTTTTCTAGATCATTTATTATGACATTGAACAACACAAGTCTCAGCACAGCTCCTGGTGATCTCATTTCCCTGTAAAATCAGGTTGTTATTTCTACTCTTTGTTTCTATACTTTGATCAGATATGAAGTTTTGAAGGGATCTTCTGCACTACAGTGCCAGCCTGGTTTCTTGGAGACAAATTCTGTAGTTGTTTGAAAATCTATACTTACTACATAACCTGGATTTCCCACATCTGCCGGTTCTTGAGCACCTTTCAAAACCTCTGATTAATTTATAAGGTATGACTTATTTGTAAAAAAGTAGTGTCCACTCTTCCATCTTATAAAATATTTATCACCTTTTGATCAATTATGAGAAATTTTTATTACAAGCTTCTACCAGTTTTCCTAATATGAATATAAGATTTCCTAGTCTACAGTTCCTTACATCCCTTTCAGAAGGATTTTAAAAATCTTTGTCTCATTGATAATTTCTCACTACTCTGTTGTAGAGACCATTTCAAATGTTAGTTCTTCCTATTTGATAAAAGGATTCCAGCTCCCTTTGCAAAACCACGGATGTCTCTTTAAGTGTGCTGTGTTATTCGAAACAGGATGCAGATTTTGAGATCTCTGTGTAGTAAAAACAATCATGATACTCTGCTTCATTTAGAACAGTTACCTTGTCCCACTGAAGAGCCACTGAGCAGTTTTTCCTTCACGAGTGAAACAACCAGGTATTAGTAATTCAGTTAGTCATTACGGTCACATCCTTGCAATCTGTAGACCGAGGCAAGCTGAGAACCCAGCTGAATCGATGACTTCACCTCTGTTTACTTCAGTGGACAGGAATTAAGGACTCACTTAATTGTACCAGGAGTCAGATACCTGCATACTCACAAAATATGCTGAGAAGGATTGAAATTTGCCAAAATAAATCTCCTGTCTTGAGCCAGGCAGGATTTTTATTTGCTATGTTTATTGCTGCTGATTCCTCTTTCATCTCTGAGTAAGACCTGAAGAGGTTTGGTTCACTGATTCTCATGAAAAGCAAACTAGTTTCAGCTTCACAATGTTAGGATTAGGATTTGGATTTATAGGACTGGAAGCCTTGGGCATCTGTGACCAAAATTCTGTATATTTACAGCTTGTTTTTTCTGTGGCTGTGTTTTTAAGTTTGGGAGTTTCCCCCCTCCTTGTTTCGGTTTTAGAAAGCACTAGCCCCGGTGGCCGCTATAATCTTCTGCCTTATTAAAGTGTGTATGCTCCCATCAGCTTCTTAGGAAAATTTAACTGCATAAACAGATACCTCTGGCCAAGACAGCTCAGAAAATCTACAGCGTAGAGCGCTGCCATGGGGAAAACAGGGTTTGGAATTGAGAATGTTTTTGCTGGGCTGATGGAAACTTGGCACACTGCATGATAACTTGAAGTTAATGAATGCTGGTGGAAAACAGGCCCCAAACTCCTGGCAGTAGAAAGTAAGCCAGGACTGGAGGTTTAGTAAATACACTGCTCACAGACAACCTCGGCTCTGAAGGGTAGGATTAGTGTTGGTCACTGCAGCTTCAAGTCACTGGCCGTGAGGGGGAAAAGGACCAAGGCAGACAGGAGCTGTGCAACCAGTGCTCCTGCAGGATGGACTGCACCAGCCAGGTCCCCCAGATCTCTCCTTGCCCCTGCTCTCCCTGAAACCCTGCGCTAGAGGGTGGCTGTCATACAACCACCGTCCTCTAAGGTGGTGAAAACACGCTTTAGGCTAGAGGCTACTCTTTGGATTTTATCCTTGATATACAAAATAGGTATCCGAGTGCTTTTCTAGTTTGCTAAGTCTAAAATACATAGCCTCAGAGTGCCTACTTGGCTGTCACTTAACTCTGCAGAGGTTGATTATTATAAGCACTGAAGTTTCTATCACTTAAATTTCTTCCACGTTTAAGTGTTTGCAACTGTTCATACCCTGGAGTTGCCAAAACATCATCACGTGAGCATCTTTAGCTTAGGTTTCAAACATATTTGCGGTATATAAATTAGACATCGTTCTGCGTGGCTGGCTGGCAGGGCCTAATCCAGTCAGCAGACTCAGATCAAATCTTAATTTCTGCTCTTCGTTAAAAGTGAGACCAGACGGTATAATACCCCTTTTACTTCTGTGGTTACAGCATTATCCTGCAGTTAATTTCCTTCTCTGCTTGAGTGCTTATCTCAGCAAGCGGACGATGAGGTGTTTGTTCTGACAGAGAGAGAGAGTGAGCTGTGTCAAACAGCCACTGTCTGGCAACATCTTTTGGGATAGTAAGTAGGAAGAGATTTGCGTTTCAGTTAAACAGTAAATTCCTGCT
>NW_009647572.1:353345-431612 GCF_000708025.1 Charadrius vociferus | reverse complement strand
TCCTGCTGGAGAGGTGGAGAGGGCCTGGGCTATTGATCTTTCCCATCCTGGGTGAATGTGCCAAGCTCTAGACTGCAAGATTTTCACTGGATGGTAAGGGTTTCTGTACGCTCCTTTAGATTTCATTGCAGAAGGAAGGACAAAGTATCCTGCTCTAAAATGCTCAGTAATCTGAAAACTGGGTGTCCCGAGCACGTGGGTGCAAGTTCTCCTGTGCAGAAAAATGTATTAAAACTCTGTCTCCCCACTCTGAGGTGAGGGCTTGTAATCATCACGAAAGGGATAATACGTTCCTCCTCCTGTGTTTTGTGAAAAGGGAGTTGGTTTACGAACCTGCCATCACGGAGAGATTTCTGCTGGTTCCAGGGGTGCCAGTTCTGGTTCACAGCAGCTGCTCATCCCTACCCATCTTCAGGCTGTCAACACATGCACGCCCTAATTCACTTCAGGCACAACAAAGGGGATCAGCTCAAATTGTGCAGATTGTTGGCATGAACCTGGCTGAATTTCCTTGGGGTGAGGTAGGGAGTTGCCCCACAGACTGAGTCAGTCACAGGTGGGCTGGGGCAGGAATCTCCAGCTCAGGAAAAGAGAAAACATCTGCTCCTGCCCTAACTTTAGGAGGGAGTTCAAAGCTAAAAATACCTCAGGCGGGAGGTTCCTCCTTTTATTTCAGAACACCATGCTGAAGTCTCTGGCTAAATAGGTTTAAAAGCTCTGGATGCACCTCTTTGGCACAGTCCACTACTTCATCATGTCTTGTTCCAAGTATGCCCGGTTTCTTGCTCACTTGGAGTCCAGTTCTGGCCTCCTTGAAACTATTGCCAAGACACCCCTTAATGTGGCAGGAACAAGATTAGGGAACGCAGCGGCCCGTGCTCTGCCATCAGTCACCTCTGCTGTCCTGGATGCCTCCAGGCAGGCTGAGCAACTCCCTGACCCCAGCAACCTCCTTTGCTCCCAGAACCTGGCTTCCTCCTTAAACCTAACCTCCTCTCCCTCATGTTCCTTCTTGGTTACTTTTTCTGGTCACTTCCCTTTTACCAGCTCTGGTCATTGGCCGATCCTGCACTGGGCCATTTTCTGCAGATTCAGGAGTTCTAACAAGTTCTGTCAGGACCAGAGGAGCCTGGGGAAGGGACGACAGAGGAACGCGGATGGGTTGGGATGTATCAGGACTACAGCAGCCAGCAGTCAGCCAGTTAAGGAACTGCAGCCCAGATCCATTGCCCCAACTGCTTGTGTAATTGCTCCTTAACCCAGTTCATTCAGACAGACATCAGTTTCAACAGATTAAATGCCACACAACACGAACTGTTTTGACCAAACTGGGTTAGAAATCAATTGCATTAGCACTTTATCTTGGTGGATCTGAAGGGTGTAATGAAAAGAGGAGGTGGAGCTTGGGGTAAAATGAGCAATAGGTGCCTATAAATTATGACCAGGCTTAACTTTGGCCAGAAGGGAAAATGCAACGTCAGTTCTGTGTGCCAGCAAGGTCATTGCTGACATGAGACTGCTTCTCACTAATACTAAGCAATTTCAGAAGAAGTTATCACCCTGAAGTAAAATCAAAGGGTGCATTTTTGGGGTTGGTAACATCCAGGTTACACATATCTTGATAAAAACTTTTAGCATGTTTACTAGGGGTCACCTGATATATATTTATTTTGCAGAGATAAAGCTTTTCCAGATTCCTACTGTCATTTGAGCCTTCATATATTTTTCTCTACTCTGTACCAAGAAGGAAAGACATTACTATTAACAATTATTTAGGAGTCAGAGAGAAAGAGAGAAAAAAGAAAATTATTCACAAAAATTTATCTTAGATGCCAATAATGGGAAAGTAGGAGTGGAGTATTCTGTGTGGTCTGATAGAGTCACTGTGATTTTCCCCGATAGTAAAATTAGCATCTATATTGCTAGGACAAAGATCCAGATTGTCTCTGTTAAGGAGACAAAGGTAAAGGTAAGTAGCAGCTTTAAATATGGGCATGCTTATTTCCTTTCAGACTTGAGTCATCAAGAGAAAGTTAAATTTAATTTCATTTGGGAGGTTAGACCAATTACTGTGTGGTAGAAGAGAGAGGTAACACATGCTTTAGACTTTGGTTTCATTTGACTGGAAAGTGACTATACAACCATGTGAATAGAGTTTTAAATCATTTAATATCTTTTGTATATTGAATAAGTGGAAGTTGGCAGAAAGACAACTTCCATTTTCATATCAGCAGCAGAAATAAAAAAGTATTTATCACATAAATGGGGCTAATTTCTTTAGATTTAAAGAAGACTATATTGCATGTCTACCTCTAAAAGAGTTCTGGTAGGGTACAGATAGCATTAATTTCTGAATTAAAGAAATAATCTTACTAGTAAATACATGGAAATTTCTTTAATTTGATCTTTTTTAAATATTAGTTGGATGAACCTTTTTTTTTAATCAGGATTGAATCCAAGTCTTCTAATATTCCACATCAAATATATTGTAACTTAAAATACACATTCCCTATGAATATCACAGTGAGGTTCAAGTTAGGTTTTGCCTTGCATCTGTGTAACTTAAACAATTAAAATAGCTTGTTTTTTCCTCTATAACTTTATTCTTAATTATCTGCTAAGGATAAAGCAGGCTATACAGAATTTAAAGTTATCCTTTATTCTAATTATTTACAATATTACTTTTTGTAGAGGTAAATACGTATGCCAATAACCATCACCATCATATCATAAGCCTCTGACATGCAATGATTGTTAATCTGCCGTATCCTTTAATTTGCCACAGTTCATTGACGCTATCATTGGTATTGATAGCTTTATTTTTTCAAGACACTAAGTAAGCAATTCATCAAGAGAACAACAAAGGCTGGAATTGAAAGATAAAACATCCAGGTCAGTAACTCATCGAGCGTCTCACACCTGAAAATGTGCTGGAACACACAGAAGCCACGGGCTGATTTGATACCTGGACGTGCCAGCATGGTTAGCAGTGGGAGTGTCAGTGCGTACAAGGTTGCAGGTGCCTTGAGTTCTTGCTGTGAACCCACACACTCATGCTATTATACGTTTCAGTAAAAAAGATCTACTGGCAAAAGATCTAAGAAAAAAATTATACCTGTTAACCAATATAAAGAGATTTCCAAATTCACTTTTATGTAATACATTTCTAAACACATTTACAAACTTTTCAAACAAGCGTGCCGAGACTGAGAGGTATTCAGTCGTCTAAAGATGCAGACAACCACTGAGAGAGACTTACAGAACTAACTTGGGCCCAGACTTTCCATCATATTTACATCAGATGATGGTCTTGAAATGAGTTCAGGCCATTTTTAAAAGCAGGAGTCTAACAAGATTGGGTGATGTGCCCAAGCTCATGATACGGTCAATGGAGAGCATTAGCAAGACCACAGAAATCTCTCTTTCCACTGGCTGTAAAATGCCCCTATATGCATTTTTAGTGTCCACTTGCTGGAGCAAGCTGATGGAAAATGGGTTTAGTATTGAAAATCCCATTATGCATGCTCACCCCACACTTTTCAATTACAAAATCCATATATAAGTCTACCTCTAAGTAGCGGAGTAGCGGGCTGCTGGTTTTATAACTAAAAATTTTGGGACTAAAAGGGGTGCTCTTCCATTAAGAAAACCAAGAATGAGACTTAAGGAAGTAGGAGCTATTTCAAAGGCTTCCATGCACAAGAAAATAACTGCACTTTGCCTTAATTAACATAACTGGCAATTCGATGAAACAATCCTGAAATGAGGGAGTAATCTATTGTCGATGTTTGAGATAAGAGGAGGAATACCTGGCATGGTTATTTTGATTCTGGATATTAATAATCAGTATTGCTATTATACTGGAGTAGTCAGTAGCCAGGTCACTTCACAGAAGCATGAAAAAGTGGCCCCTATGAGAAACCGATAGTTTAATTTCCAGACTGTATTTCATGTATTTGCCCCTTTATATCTTTAAACATGAAAAGAAAGCGCCCAAACTAGAGTTAGCAGTTTTCCCCATTAGCAGCTAAGGTAAAAGTAGAACAGCTGAGTGAGGGGGTTAGTGGAGCTAACTTTCTATTTTTCCAGTTGTGTCCTTTATAGTCCTTGAGCATCTCCTATTATTGTGACATCAATTTTATTTCTTAAAAACATAAATGCAAACTACTAGGTAGGACAGGAAAAGGATTTGTCTTTTTCTAGCATTTTACCACAGTGACGATGCCTTCCTCAATGTAATTGCATGTCCAGTTTACTGCATGTCCCAAATTTTTCAATGTGCTTGTACTTCTCCCCAAATCCTCTGTTTTGCAGAATGTAAGCAGCGCTTCAGAGGTGGGTTTCATTCCTTTTCAGGTCGGGCCAACAAAACAGTAGCCAGGCCAGGGATCTTGAATTGCAAATATTCTCTAACCAAATTTTCCCCACTAGTAAGTTGTCACTTAGGAATTTGGCTGCTTTTACTCTTTTTACTCTCTCCAGAAGAAATTGGTCTTACTGAAAACATATACCTTCCCAGAGGTTCTGCCATTAGATGAGCATGTGCAACTGTCAGAAGAGATTTTTTTTTTTTCTGCAAGAAGCTTTGAATTTTGCATAATCATTTTAACAAGAGTGTTTTGTTTTGTTTTCTGTAGGATTATCAGGCCTATGACAAAAGAATCCCAAACAAACAAAAAAAACCCAAACCCAAGAAACCCCAACAACAACCCTGAAGAACTCTGTTTTGTTTGAACCTAAAAACATAACTCTCACTACAACCAAGTTCACAAGCTGTGTATGTGACTTTAGGCCCTTGAGCTTGGATCACTTGAGAAAGCCTAATTCTCCTTGAAAAAAAAAAAAAAGGTGGGCTGTTCCACCTACTAACTTCATTGCTTTGAAAAAAACCCTGAATAAATATGTATGAATAAAGGGGATAAAGGGCTAAAAGAGAATTTACCCTTCTTAGTAATTTCATTCCAGGTCTCAGATGGCCTACGAGGCCGGTATTATGTACTAAAGTAAATACAATGGTGGAGCAGTATTTCAGTAGTGGAATGTGACATCTTGTAGTCATGGGTATCACTTCTTTTAGTCATGTATCTGCAAATCAGCTGTTTGCAACTTTAATCTCTGTTGTTATTTTCTTTTCTTTTTAAACACCACCCCCCAACTGTGAGGTGCTGGTTTCCTTGCTGTAACCGGAATTTGTCTGATTGCACACATATCTTTTATCCCTTCTTTGCTTTCTCAGTGTATTTATAATTACAGAACTGATTGAAAAGCCCTTGCTTGCTTAAATAAGCCATGGCTTTAATTCCATTTTGGGGACTCTGGGTCAGCACACGACAGACAACACTGCTTACGGCTGGACCACATGTGCTTTCCCACAGTTACTGTTCCCAGTGCTCACCACATCCTCTGTCAAAATGATCCATGTTGTCTAAAAGTCACCTGCTCAAACTAACCTAGCTCTTCGTGACTGGAGTGGGATAAAAATCAGGGCCAGAAAGAGTGGATGTGCAGGAGCCTCCTTCAGTAAGGATGGGATAGTTATGAGCAACTGAAAAGAAACAGACAAAGGCAGAAGAAAGAGAACCTGCCATCAAAGTGTTTTGAAGAAAGTGGAATTGGTGTGAAGGTAGGATTTGTGTGGTGCAAAGTTCAATGGCTGTCCCTGCAGTGAAATGCTGCAGTGAGTGCAGCTTCCCTTTCTATCCTGTCATCAGGTCAGTGCTGGGATTGATGGCCTGATCTGTTTCTAGAGCATATCTGCTGGCAACGAGCTGGCAGGACTAAGCTTTTTTATATTTTTTCATAAGCCAGGCTACTCCAGAAGAATGGCTGCTTCTTCAGTGATCACTTTTTTTTTTTTTTTATTAACAGGAGATGGTTCAAATGTTATCAGGGATGTAACTTAATCTCTGAAACATAATCCACTGCTACTTAAGTGTTTACAGCATGGAGAACGGGACATTTTTGTATTCAAGCATGGCAGCCAAGTAAGCCCATCGTCTGCAATGAGTCACACCATATGGAGTCACTCCGTCTTTGGTCTCAAAGACCTAGAGTCTGTAATGATCAGAATGCCTAAATTGTGATAGCTTTTCACAAGCAGTTTATCCCTCCTTCATTAGATAGTAAATAGAAGTCTCATTTTCTAACGTACCCATTATTCTTCTCCTTAAAAACAGGAGATATAAGCTGTTGACAACTAGTGTCTTCCTTTGACTTGGTGTTGCTTACCCTCATTCTGATATATACCCTTCTACAATTTCCTTTCAGAGTATTGTGCGTTTCTGGTATAACAACAATAACAAACAAATAGTGCATGCAAAAGATCAACAGCAAATCAAGCAGCAACATAAAAAGCAAACAGGTAAGCGATCAGTTAGAGTGTGCTGATATGTCAGAACACTTTTTATGTCTATACACGCATATGTCTATACACAGACACCCACAGTGTGTATGACTGACAGTTCTACCCAGCATCTTCACAAGATTTCTTCCATTTTGGTCATGATGCCAGTTGGAGAGAGACCTTCCAAGTAACCTACTTACCTTACTGATGTCCCACATGACAATCTTTATAAGGTATCTTAACTCCTTGCACACTTCTCTATTGAGCAGCTGGGGGTACAGAGGAAGGCTGAAGCCCAGCCAACAGCAATTCTTTCTTCAGGAAACCCCCAAACCATTAAAACATTGTTTAAAATCACATATAAGCCTATCAGTATTTGTGACTGTGGGAACTTATGCTACGGTCTGATGATAATATTTACAGAAAGCTGTAAAGTCCAGGTCCCCTGGGGACAAATCCAACAAATGTTGTACCGTCTTTTTAACAGTTCTGCTTAGCTGATCACCTAGTTAAAACTGTGCTGCAATTGTGGGAACTAATGCCATTATTACATAATTTCCAAGGAATTTAAAGTAAGTCTGGAGCTAGCAAGGGCTTGTCTGAACATGAAGGAAGAAGAAATCATACGTCTCCCAACAAAAAGACTGACAGTTATTTCTTTTTTTTTTTTTTTCCCTGCATAATTCTGAATTTGCATTTTTTTCTCCCTGTACCAGTTACTGAAAGAAAATGGTAAGTCTGTCAGACCTGTGGAGAGCTGCCTTTCTCTGCAAGCTTCAGTTACTGCTAAAAGCTAACCAGCAATTCCATCTCTAGCATTTTGGAACTCTGTATGATAAATCCAGAAAAACACTAGTTATGTTCATCTATTAAACTTAGGATGCAAAATGGGACTGAAAGTTGCTGTCAGTGGTTATTGATCTAGCTACATTTAGTATTGAAAATAGTTGGAAGATACATAATAGGTGGGCATTCAGATGAAGAAAAATAGGACTTTTCCAATGCTGACATATACTGAGATATCATTTTTGTCTGGACTACAATGGCTAAATTTACTTGATAAAGGAGAAGAAGATTTTTTTCCCTTGTTTGCTATGCAACTGATAAGCAGAAAAGTGTACATTTGACAAATATTCCTTTTCTGCACTTGGGGAAAAAGGCAGATATTATATTTCTTCCATATGGTAACTATTATTTTTTTTTAAATTTCCAACTGTATCTAAAGTAGGTCCTATTATAGCTTTTTATCTGTAAATTAGTGTTAGGGATAATTTCTTCCATCTTTTAAAGTAATACCTATAATCTGCTTGTGCTACTTTCTAATAAGTTTGAGAAGCGATTAAAATTTTCAGAAATTGCAGTAAAATCACTGTTTCTGATGACGGTTTCAAAAAGAGAAAGGGAAGACCCATTTCATTCTAGGTATGTTTTCTTAATTCTTAAAGAAGCAGCTAGACATCTGACAGGATAAATAATATGCTCAATGCTGAATATGCTCAGTGAACAACCAAAAGAGTGTCGTGAAGAGGATCATTTCATATGATCTTGTCAAAATAACTTAATCCACTGGTTTTAATGATCTTATAATTTTGATTAAAATCTGTGTTACAATGTTTTAGACTTCTGTAACAGATCACTTGATATCACATAGTATCATATTTCAGTCAAAAAACTCGAATGACAAAAGATAAATACAGGGTATAAGGAATGGATTAAAACAGTATGTGCTGTATGAAGTTGTTCTTTGTTACTCACTACTGAAGCAAGATCCCTCAGGAGCCACAGCTTGGCCTTATATGACTCAGTTCTTACGAGACTTTCACCTAGGCCTGTATTCACTTGTACACTCTGTGAGCTCAGGCAAAATGTCATAACATTTTGGTACAACCCAGTGGACACAAGCTAAAGCCAAGTAAAATCAAATTAGATTTGTAGACACAAGAGTTAAGAATGGGGACGGTTAGTCACTGGAACCAGTTCCTTAAGTGCACAGTGGACACCTCTTCAAGCAATATTTTAAAATCAATACTTGGTATTTTTCTAAAATAAGTGTGGTGGTTCAGCTAATTCATCTAGTGGGAGTCGGTCCAAAGAGCTATGCAGGAGGACAGACACATCTTATTAATCTTCTAGCAACAGTTTATCCACTAGTCATATCTATATGTTGGGTTCTGTGCTTGGGTCAGTCTCACAGTTTGTTTGAAAGATCTGTTATTTTCAGATAACACTTTCCAGACCTTTTTTTTCCTAAGGTATTATTTCTTTTCTTTAATTTTTAAACATTGAGCTACTTTCAAGAGAAGACATTGGAAAATATTTATGGAATTATTAATTATCTTAGATACTGAAAAAAATGAGTACAGAGCAGACATTAATGACAACGACTGAGCGTTGATTTCAGTTTGGCTATGTCTTGAGTGTTGCAAATATTATTTTGTAAGGCAGAATCCTGTAAGAACAGCCTTTTGCCCCCTGTTGGCATCTGGAATCAAAAGAAATTTGTGTTGCACACTGCTACTTTTTATTGTAGATGACTAGTGTTGATACTCGCTGTAAAAAGCAAATATTAGTGAAGTTAATGGCAAGATTTCCAAGACCAAAAAAAGACATTGAACGAAGGCTGTTGCAAAATTGTGCATTCATCTTTGAAAATATCCGCTGAACCACTGAACACAATAATGAACAATACAGAAGATAGGTTTTTGCCTGCTTATAAATTCACAAATGCTTAGAAATAGAAGTGACAATTCTCAGGTCAGTCCATTGACTTCCTGCAAAAAATATTTTTAATAAAATGAAAAATAATATTGCCTTCACTTACGAAATGTGCAAACATTTCTGACTGAGTACACTGTTCTAAAGCATGTTGGTTTTTTTTTTCTCTAGAAACACCGAAACCAAAAGCTCTATTTCAAACAACCAGACATAAACCATAATGACAGAAGATTAAAGTTGTACTGCTAAGTTTTCAAAAATGAAGACACAGGTAGTCGAGTAAGCCTATTCAGTCTTAATTTTGGTCCCTTGTGAATATGCATTATTAAACAGTTTTTAATGTTCTTACAGTGTACCATATCTTGCATATGAATTTGTGTTTTCTGGAAGTAATTTAAAATGAGTGAAACAAAGCTTTGAAAAGCTGTTTACTAAGTAATGCCACACTCTAATTGTAAAATTGTGTGTCTTAATTATGCCATTAGAGTATATACATGTAATTAGGCAATATGGATATTTAATTTTGTGTTGATCATCATGTGCAATTATGAACTGAATAATCTTAGGAAATTGTGGCCAAGGCTGGCACCTGAGCAGTTTGAAAGTTCTCCATCTTACGTTGTGTTTTTTTGTAAACGTGCCCTGGAACATAAAGTGTGTTAATATGCTAATGTCTCACCTCAGATCGTGTACTGTATAAACAGTGGTATGTAGTGGGCAGTATGGAGATAGACTATGGTTCCTTGTCATAATATACAACAACTATTCACAATCCGGCACGGAAATTTGCATTGCTTAGGGTTACTTGTTGTGTCCTGAACACATCCTGGCTGCATTTAGGCTATCTTACACATTTCTGTATAGTAATCACTCATATTCATTGTCTTGATCTTTAAATGTAAGCCCTTCTTAAAAAAAAATGGCCAAAGCACTGGCAATACGAATATCAAGGTGTTCATCAGTATTTGCTGAAAATTTAGCACTCAAACTAGCACTGAAAATATCATAAGTGATGATATCTCTAGACCTACATGTGAACAAAAAGATTTTCCTGCTTTACTTGTTCACATAAAATTAGAGAAGGCAGATATCTGTCTGACAGTGGCTGAAGCACCTGGTTTAGACTATGATGGCTTAGATATAAGACACATTTTAACAGCCTGTACCATTCATATAGGTCTTCAGCTGAGCCTTGTGTAGATGAAGTCCAAGGAACTGCTAGTGCAGTGTCCACAGTGCTCCAAGTCGTGCAAATGTGCCTACAAGACATTGCAGCAGCTTAGAAAGAGCAGATCAAGATCAACCTGTGGTTGTGGCTTCAGGAGGCATCTGTGTATATGGATGATACCATTCACATTTCCTTTCACCTACCAGTTGTGAATCAGGGTCTGCCTGGCCACAACATTCAACCTAGTGGAGGAAGGACATACCTGAAAATTTGCTAGATTAGTTTGCATCCGTATACATTCTTGGCATAATTCAGCAATTGCAACAGAATTTTAGAAATTTATATCATTTTTGATAATGATAATTTTGGATAGGAGATGGATGCCTGTCCTCCTCAAATAGGGCATTGCTCTGGGTACATATGGCAGCTGCAACCAAGTGGCCTGGAACATGAAGTGAGGTGCCTACAAGACAAGTAATCCTAGAAAAGAAGCAGGCACGACTGTCGCCTAGGAATGAGGTGGGCTCTGGATGAACTGTGTCCCACCTGAATACACAGGGCACATAAGTGGTGTCTACATTCTGCTGCAACACTTGATGTTACTGTTCTGTGTGGAAGGAGAGGTGAGTGATTAACCTTGTTTCTTGCTACATGCAGAAGACATTAGTCCAAACAATTATCACCATTTTCAGTCAATGCATCACTTAACTTTTGCCTAAAAAAAGAAGCAATGTTAACACCTGCAGTTCGTTTACCATAGGCTGAGAAGAATGTCTAAAGAGGTCATATTGCATATTTTCGTGGTTTCAGGGAAAGCAATTTTCCTGAAAGGAATTTAATACCATGTAATTGTTCCTACTCATGCTCACTCTTTATCTATTTTGCTGTTAATTAGCAGATCACACTTTTTTTAAGATATCATGTAACTTTAATTTATGGTTGTGAGCTTCACCCAGGGGGTGCCACCTCCTGTGTCGATCTCAACCCAGGCAGAGAAAGGCAAACAAAGATATGATTTACTAGGCTCATGATACCAGATTAGAGCAGAAAAAAAGTTAATTTCTATTAGTGTCTCAAGATCCACTTTTTAAGTGCCACAACCTTCAGTTTAGGGGCCACCAACTGAAATACTTTAGGACAATAATATGTCAAAAGAGGAGAATGAGTATTTGCAACAGAAGAAAGGGGACTGCATGTGGTACTGTTGTCATTTAGAACTGCAGCACAGCACAAAACTCAGTCATTGAACTGTTCTTTTTAAGATAGGCCTCACACACTGTAAGCAACCAGACAGAATGTAGAGTGTTTTCACACTCTCTCATGAATTTCTAATTGGTGGCTAATGATGGATTGCTACCTGCACATAATGAAGTTATTTTCCACAGGGTTATAGTGTGAACAGACATCTGGTAATGTGCATGTATAAGCGAAATGGAGTCATAAAAATTAGAGTGTTAGGTTATAGGATTCTTTCAGGTCAACAAATTCCCTTTCCTAGAGATAACTTTGTTTGAATTCAATTTTGAACAAAACCCAAAAATCAGTCCTGTTGGAAACAAGCAGTTTGGGACATGGCTTTTGTTTACATTGTGTGTAAGCAATGCAAATTGTCTTTAAAGGGAATGAATATTCTATTTGCATCCACTTTTAGTGTGCTTTATACTGTTGGATTGGTATAAAGGGGCCTTTGGGAATCCTTGAAGAAATTTTCGAAGTTATTAAGGGAAAATATATTGTATTCATATTGGTTTTCATAACATATAAAGCCAAAGTTAACAGGCATTATCTTTAACCTTTTCTTCCCCAAGGTAAAGTATAGGAAGTACAAGACAAACAAAACTCAAAACCAAAATGGATTTGGAATCAAAATGTCACCCAAGCAGTTAGTCAAGAACATTGTTGTAAACCTCTGTTTGAAAGTGTTTGCTTTTTTCGCTCTAAATGGTTGTCTGAAAAGAACTGGCAACTAAATGCAGCAGGTATGTGTCATGTCTGGTGTGATGCCGTAATGATGCATTCTAATAACTATAGAGTATGTATCTGAACACATTTTATTTGAATATATGATTTCATTCAATCTTATAACAAAAGTTTCTAGTGGATCAGAGGCGAAATTATTTATTTCAGAAAGGCTTGATTAGAAAATGAAAATGTGTTAAAACACCTTTCTTCTTTCTCCTTCAATGAAAATGAGAAGCAAATAAATCTGCTTTTTGAAAAAACAATATAATTACCAATCCACTCCAATTTGGTTTATGTGATAACCTAAGTAAAAAATTGAATGCTTTTTGGAGCTTTTTAGTTTTTTTTTTTTTTTTTTTTTAAATCGGCAGACACTTTTGAAAAGCAAACATTTTATTTCAGAATTTTCATGACTGCAAAAGATCAAGTGCATTAAAATGACACCTCCCCCTTGGAATGCTTCTCTTTTTTCTTCCCACAAAATTCTGTAAATCATCAAACACCTATAGCACTGAATCATAGCACCAATTCAGAATTAGGAACTACAGTTATAGGAGATATCATAATTTGAGCTACAGGATAAAATCTAAATCCAAAATAAAAAATGCAGTCTTTTTGGGGTAGCTGTGTCAGGCAAAACGTGTCAGATAAATTCTATGTTTGGTTATTATTTTGCATTTATCTATCATGTGCTAGAGGTTTTTTTAATGAATATAGCATTCTCAATTCTTTTTTCTTAGTTGGTATGCATTATTTTTTTTAACATTATTAAATAGTTGTTTTTATGCCCACCTGAGGTGGCTGCATTTTAGCAAAATATGAAGTGTTTATTATGTAAACTCTATATTAGTTATTTTACAGTCCTTGAGGACAAAAAGTATACTGTGCTCCAAGTAAAGTTGATGAATAATATATAGGATGAAAATAAGGTAATACTTATCATGGTTAAAAGAAATGTAGACCCTATGATATTGTAACAATTTGCATAGATTACTAGTATGTCTTTTAACACCTACATTTTTAAAGTATTTGCATGTTTAAACTACTTCCTCCTATTCCCATAACCTCCCATCGTTTTGTTGCTGTTACTGTGTAATGCTGAAAAAACCCAACCCCAAACAACCTGCTTCTGAATTATGGAACTTAATTTCCAACTAAAATCATGTCAGGTCATGTCAGACGGTGCAGAGAAACAGCAAGAGATACCTCTTTCTCTGTTACATTTTAGGCTATCTATGCATATTATATTCTATGATTCTATAAAAATGTAAAATATCTATTCTAACAGATTCTGCACATAAAAGGGGAAGTTTAGTGGAGTTGTAATTATTTGATCACGAAATGCCCATGAAATACCCAGCAACATAGGTGGGTAGCCTTGTGAGTGCTCAGGATCAAATATTCAGAGAAGTCCAATGAAACTGAAAAAAACCTGAGAACTGATCCCACTAATGCTAAGAATTCCAGTTCAAGCTCTGTTTAAAACAAAACCAAAAATCTCTTTGCAGATACGATTCTTACTCAGAAATTAGTCAAATGAGCTACCTGAGTGTGAGATTAAAAAAAAGTCTCATCTTGTATACCCATATACAACTAACATGACCTAACATGTTAGAAAATAATAAATGCAGTTTGGTAAGTCATTTTGTAAGAGCACAGATCTGGATTTTCAGATGCTCACTTTGTGTTTTACTTGGCTCAGACAACTCTGCTTTAAAGTCTTGTGCCATGGTGGAATGATAATTGGGCGTTGATGAAAAACATCAATCATCGTTGTATTGTGATTCGAGTTATATTGGTTCTAAAGTTGAGTGGTAAGATGTTGTGAAATAAACCGTATAGGTTTGGTGATTGCACTTTAAAAGCTCCTTCATTTCCAGTCCAAGTGTGAATCATTCCTTAAATCAATAGAGCTTATTGAAACTCTAGGATTACCTGAAAGAATTTTGAAGAGTTTGTCAGTAAGAAAAAAAAAATATTCTGACTCTTTTCTAATACATACCTCTTTGTGTTCCATATCCTTCCTAATACTTCTGAACCCTTACCGTAGACATTTGCTGGGAAAATCCAGCCTGATTTTGAAGTTTTGTTTAGCCAAGTCATTCAGTGGAAGTGTTCTGTTATCAGTAATTTAAGTGATTCATCTGCAAAGAAATGAAAATAAAGACAAAATTGCCCAGTTTCATTGATCTCGTAGGCTTATTTATGCCAGTTACTTTAGATCATGGGAAGGAGATTAATCTTTGCCCATGGTTGAAAACAAGTATCTAATTACACAAGAGAGATTATATAAAGCTGAAACTGCTTTATATATGAAACTGTTTTTATTGTTACTTCTATGATAACCAGCCATTAACATCACAAGTGGTTGGTTGATCACAAGGAGAGGGCTGAGTTTTGTCAGAGTTATTCTGATGACTCAGAAAGTCCAGAGCAAAAATGCATCTTACAAACGATGGCTACAAGTGGTGTAACCAATATGCAGTGCAGCTAGTGTGGCAGTGTACATCTTCATAGAGGAATACAGATGATGCTATAGAGGCCTTTAATCCCTGGAGAGGCATTTCATCTGACTGCCCCTTGTGGTCTTTTCTTCCTTTGATGCTGAGACCACAAGGAACACAGGCTAAAAATTAATTAAAATTTTGTTTTCTACAGTTAATATGTGTAGGCATCAGACCAAGAAACTTACACTGATATGAAGTTCTTTCACTCCAGTGCACAGAAGCAGAATGGTGGCATTCTCTGTTCCTGCTTTTTCACATCCAGCATGTTAAATCTTCTGAGGCTCTTAGTAGTAAATAGTGATCAGGAGCTTCTGATATTAGGGTGGGATTTCTTAGGTCAAGAAAGTCATATATATGTGATGATTTAAAATAAACATTTGTGTATATCAGAAGGCATAAAAAGGTTCAGAGCTGAGGGAATTTGTTTCATGGAGAGGTTAAGTGTGAAGAGGAGGGATTATCACCTTAGGCTTTTGTTCTTTCGCGTTCCTACACTATAGAAACTAGGCTGATGTGTGAAAGTGAGTCAGAAAGTTTATGACTAGGGAGCTTGGCTGATCAAGGCCAAATGAAAGAGAGCTCAAATGTGGCAAATGAGCTGGAGAAATGTGTTGCAACTGATACAACACAAATACGTTTGAAGAAGATGTTGAGAAAGGAGTGAACAGTAAAAGAGTTATACAGAAGGAATCTTTCCCTTTTTACTCTTTACTGCAAAATGGCTGGGATCTTCACTCTCCTTTTTCTTCCACCTTCCCATTTTCTCACTAAAACACTTCTCTAAGCACCTCCCCCTCTTTGATTACAGTGTCCTTGTTTTTCCACTTTGAAAGTATGATCAACATGCCTGGGAATGCATTGTGCAGACTGTTGGCTACAGCCCCTCACTTATTTTGGCTACAGAAACTACTGTTAATTCTTACATTCCTCTGCCTCTTTCCCCCTAATGAACACAAACCACTTTGAAAATTATGAAATTAATTAATGATGCCACAAAACTTCTGCCTAATTTTGCTTTATTAAGGATTTAGACTAATTTAAGCTTGGGCCAGAGGCTGAAGTTATCTCTCAGGGTCATGTTAAGTCAGAGCTTTTAGCTGTTAGCTTTTAGAATCCAAGAATCACCCGCTTTGGGGGAAAAAGAGCCACAAACAAACAAAAAGCACCCTTGTACAATGTTGTCAGTTTGGCTTTCTTGGACAAATAAGTAAGAACTAGGCCTAGCTTCTGGTATTCATATATTACTTCAGCTTTCTCCAACTGTCTCTGTCCTTGCCTGCGTGCATAAGAGAGGCTGTGCACAGTGCCACGTTCTTGGTCCTTTAGAAGTTCATCAAATGTCAAATGTGCAGCAAAGTTCTGAATACTATCAACTGCAAGTGCGTAAGATCATCAGAATGATTAAGGTTCACTGGCAGTTCTCAGTTGCTTCAGAACAGCTTTTCAGAAGAGCTCAGTTCTTGCGTAACCTTAACTAAAGATATGATTTTGAAGAGTGCTAAAAAACAATAAACTCTGATTGACCAGGCTGTCAAAGATAGTTGCCAAGGTCTAAATTTTTCATATATTGGCCACTTAATCTGATCCTAAACAGAGGTTGAGCTTCTCTCAAGTATATGTTTCTAAGTATTATAAGTTTCATAAATATGTTGACCTCCAAGTTTTCTTTGACACGAGGGGGTAATTTGTTCATTAACAATGGGCCCAAGCCAACCTCATGCAGTTCAACAAGGCCAAGTGCAAGGTCCTACATCTGGGTCGGGGCAATCCCAAGCACAAATACAGGCTTGGCGGGGAATGGCTGGAGAGCAGCCCCGAGGAGAAGGACCTGGGTGTGCTGATTGACGAGAAGCTCAACATGAGCCAGCAATGTGTGATCGCAGCCCAGAAGGCCAACCGTACCCTGGGCTGCATCAGAAGTGTGGCCAGCAGGTCAAAGGAGGTGATTCTGCCCCTCTACTCCACTCTCATGAGACCCCACCTGGAGTACTGCATCCAGTTCTGGAGTCCTCAACATAAGAAGGACATGGACCTGCTGGAGCATGTCCAGAGGAGGGCCACGAGGATGATCCGAGGGCACCTCCTTTGAGGAGAGGCTGAGAGAGTTGGGGCTGTTCAGCCTGGAGAAGAGAAGGCTCCGGGGAGATCTTATTGCAGCCTTCCAGTACCTAAAGGGGGCCTACAGGAGAGCTGGGGAAGGATGTTTTACTAGGGCATGTAGTGATAGGATGAGGGGGAATGGCTTTAAACTGGAAGAGGGCAGGTTTACATGAAACATTAGGAAGAAATCTTTCACTTTAAGGGTGGTAAGGCACTGGAACAGGTTGCCCAGAGAAGTTGTTGAGGCCCCATCCCTGGAGGCGTTTGAGGCCAGGCTGGATGTGGCCTTGGGCAACCTGGTCTAGTGGGAGGTGTCCCTGCCCATGGCAGGGGGGTTGGAACTCAATGATCTTCAAGGTCCCTTCTAACCTAAACCATTCTATGATTCTATGAAGAGTAAGTCCTGACATTGAATACTAGGCTTACTTCCATGTCTTGGCATGATCTCAAAATTTTAACTTGAAAATAATTTCTTAGCTATTCTCTAAGGCATAAGTGTATAGTTTCTATGCCTAGGCATGCTAAGCCTTAGCAATTCTGTTTTTATTTATCTGGAGTAGGTTTTATTGTATCCGTTTAGGTCATATTATCCTGCTTGTGTATTGCACGTAGTTTGTTTTTTCAGTGGTATATTAAACTGGGCTAGCAGAGACATGATTTCTGTTACTTTCTTCATATGAAAGAAGAATGTAGGGAGACCTAACTAAACTCACAACTGCGCTTTGTTGCAGTGACATCACAGATCACGGTAATGACCTCTAGAACAGTTTGCTTGGTTTTAACCAATAATCATTATACCCTTATTATGCTTACCTTTTAAGGCTATAAATAGTAAAGGATTAGTCGCTTTTAATTACTCTGAAGAATAATTTAAAAAGGATTTTAGGATAGAAATTCAGTCAAAAAAAATGGTTCTAAAATGCCATTCAGATTCAGGTTTTAAGGAGTTCTGCTGTTTTTACAAAGTCTGAGCAAATGACATCTTTGTGTTTTCCAAAATATAATAAAGAAAACTAAAATATCCACAAACTTTTCCCATATCCTTTTAAACAATCTTAATTTTCTTGAAAAATAACCTCATAATGAGAAGCTGAGCCTGAAAAGGCAAGGGCAGGGGGAGAGGAAAGAAGACTATGTTTAAGAAACATTTGCTTCTGTGTATTCAGGCCTGCATTAAGTGCTTGGCCTGTCTACCTATCCATAAACACAGTCAAAATGCCCCAAGGTATTAAAACCCAATGTGTCAGCAAATACTAGGAGTCAGGTGTTTAGTGCTCTGGATGTGTGGATGCTTGAGATTTTGCCAGGCACCACTGAACAGCTTTCATCAGTGCATGGTTTATAATGTGACAAAATATGCTGAATAAGAACAATGGTGGAAACAACACAATAAATAGGATCTCTCTCAGCCGGGCTTCAAACTGATGTAATTCCTATTGCCCATAGCAGCAACGTCATCTCAAAGTACCTTTCTTTCCACTGTGAATGGTTCAGCCTGCATAAACTGTCAGCATCGATCTTACAGCTGGGTTTTGAGAATTTACTCTGGAGGGGTCACAAGCAATTTTTGTACTTCCCTTAACTAAATATGCAAGGAAATCTTTGCAGGCAGCTGCAAACCTCCTCACAGTTCTTCATTATCTCCAGCTTCCCAAGCAGTCTTCACTGCCCCAGACTCTGGAGTTTATTGCTCTCACCCTCTTTACTATTTACAAGAGTTCAGAAAATGTCTTTCTCAGCTTCCTCTCTTAGCTGTAGAGACCAGCTGTCTGCAATCAGATGACCATGCCTGGGGCTACTTTGAGCATCGTGGAAGGAACCAGGGGAAGTGAAACCTTTGTGAGCAAGTGTCAAGAAAACTTTTAACAACTAATGTGTGAATGAAGTTATAGAGATGCTAAGTGCAAACCACTGTCATTCTAAAGAGATTTATACCCTCCTCGAGATAAAAATCACTGTGTATTTCCCTTTTTCTTGAAGTCTTCCCTTGGGATCTCCTATTAATTAAAACACCAGAAAAAGGGAAGAAAAACTACATCTATCTGAAAATACTATAAGTTTTCCCAAGGATCAGGGGAAATGCCACAGAACTGAGAATGAAAATAGATATGGCAGTCGGCTAAATAAAAAGTAGGATGAAAGAGAGTTTCATGGGGGAGCAACATCAATCAGACCATTTTTGTTAGACCACAGGAGCCCAGCTGACCTTTGCTGGGGACAGCATTGCAGGTTAGATGGAGTTTAGGTATGATTTAGTATGTCCATTCTTCTGAAAAAGTTGTTTATAAAGTTTGTTTATACATTTAATTTGCACAGATTTTTTTGAAACATTTTTCGTAACATGAGGGGAGCTTTTGTGCATCGACCCTTTTTTTGCTCATTTAAAAGCAATGTGTTGGTTCAGTAGATACTTTTGAAGAGTAGTTGACACAGACATATCCAATATCTACCAGTTCTGCTACAGCAGTGTTACTGCTGGAAAAGGAATTAAAAAAATTCCTTTAAAAAAAGACCTTAAACTACAGAGAATAGAGTCACCCATGATCGCTTGTCAAAGCCCTAACCCATCTGAAGAACTGCAGTGGAAGTAACTATAACCCAGCATGGATAATGTGGGAAACTCTATTCCAGCTCTGTGTACTGTTTTTGGGCAAAAATGTGTATCAGCTGGAGGCAACTGTGACTACATCAGCAGACAAGGGAAGAGAGTGACTACATCAGTGGACAAAGGAAGAGCTACAGATGTAATCTATCTGGATTCCTGTAAGGCCTTCCACGTGACACAGTCCCCCAAAACATCCTTCCCTCTAAATTGGAGAGATATGGATTTGATGGGTGGACTGTTAGGCGGATGAGGAATTGGTTGGATGGTCGCATCCAGAGGGTAGTGGTCAACGGCTCAATGTCCAGATGGAGATCAGTGATAAGTGGTGTCCCTCAGGGTCTGTATCGGGACCAGTACTGTTTAACATCTTCATCAATGACATAGACAGTGAGATCGAGTGCCCCCTCAACAAGCTTGCACATGACACCAAGCTGAGTGATGTGTTGACATGCCTGAAGGATGAGGTGCCATCCAGAGGGACCTGGACAAGCTCAAGAAGTGGGGCCATGTGAACATCATGGGGTTCAACAAGGCTGAGTACAGGGTCCTGCAATTGGGTCATGTCAACCCCCGATATCAATACAGGCTGAGGGATGAAGGAATTTAGAGCAGCTGTGCCAAGAAGAAGGACTTGGGGGTACTGGTGGATGAAAAGCTGGATGTGAGCCAGCAAAGTGCTCTCACAGCCCAGAAGGCCAACCGTATGCTTGGCTGAATCAAAAGAAGCATGGCCAGCAGGTTGAGGGAGGTCATTCTGCCCCTCTACTCCTCTCTTGTGAGACCACACCTGGAGTAGCGCTCAACATAAGAAGGACATGGACCTGTTGGAATGGGTCCAGAGGAGGGACACAAAGATGGTCAGAGGGCTGGAACACCTCTCCTATGCAGACAGGCTGAGACAGTTGGGGTTGTTAAGCCTGGAGAAGAGAAGGCTCTGGAGAGACCTTATAGCAGCCTTTCAGTACTTAAAGGGGGCTTATAAGAAAGATATAGAACGACTTTTTATCAAGACCTGTAGTGACAAGACATGGAGCAATGGTTTTAAACTGAAAGAGCATAGATTCAGATTGGATAAAAGAAAGATACTTTTTACTCTGAGGCTGGTGAAACACTGGAGCAGGTTGCCCAGAGAAGTTGTGGAAGTGTTCAAGGCCAGGTTGGATGGGGCTTTGAGCAACCTGGTCTAGTGGAAGATGTCCCTGCCCATGGTGGGGGAGTTAGAACTAGATGATCTTTAAAGGTCACTTCCAACCTAAACCATGCTATGATTTGACAAACTGAGAAAAAACAAATGAGAATAATCAGAGGTGTAGAAAACAGGCTTTCCCAAAATGCTTGTGTAGAAAACTTGATCAAAGTAAGGCTTTTCTAGCTTGACAAATGAAGTCAGAAGGAACCATATATATGTTTGAAAAATTTGAGATGCAGCTGCAAGAGACAAAGAAATCAACAGTTCTCTCCATACCTGCATAGACATGGAGAGGTAACGGGCTAACATTTTAGCAAGAGCTATTTAGAGTGGGATGGGCCACTTTATCTTGTGGTACAGGAGTAGATTGTCTGGAGATGTGGTGAACTTTTTTTCAATGGAGATCCTTAAAGACAGACTAAGCCTCTTTCTGCTCAGGATGTTTTATGTATAGTTCATCCCTAAGATTAAATCAATGCTTGTGAAACTTGTATGTGGTGAAAGATGTAAGTACTCTAACTAACTTGGTTATATCTTGCTTAAGTCTTTGGTTATTTGTGTGTGTGTGTGTGTGTGTGTAAATATACATTGGCAATGATGAAACTAGGAGGGAAAATAAAATAAGGAAAATATTGTAGCCAGTGTGCCTACAATTTTTCCTAAGGTTTACTTTGAAGAGCTTTGCTAAAGTCTAAAAAAAGACTGAAGTGAAACTGGACTGACATAGAAAACTCAATGTCTTCCCACTAGTGGATGAACAGTTTTGAGGATGCTAGTATTCAGAAATCAGAATTGGATGATAATGTGATGCTTGTGTAATACAATGATCACAAAATAAGAGGAAACCATTTGCACTGTCATGTACTGGTTCTTCAACGTACCATTTTCATATTTGTGTTTTGTTTAGTAGGTAGACTTGTACTCATAAATGGTGCAAACACTCTATACTTTCAGATAAAAAAGGACCATTATATCACTTACTATGAGTTTCTGTATAACACAGAACAGAAACTTTCACCATGTAATTTACTTCACATAGCATATAATTTCTTGTTGAGGTACAGTATCTTAGAAAAGCATTAAAATCAGATTTTAAGGCTTCATATGATAGAGAGGATACACCACCCTCCTCCCCCCCCGATATTTCACTAGTGATTTATCAACCTTATTGTTAAATATGTACAGTACGGAGTAAAGCTTTACAGCCACTCTTGCTCTTAATGTGGCTTCATTGCTTTGTGAAGTCAATACAAACCAAACTAACATCTTCCTCAAATACAGACCTTAAGTTCCTAAAGCAATCAACAGTATTAGAACTAAAGTAAATCTCCCACCTGGGTTCACATTCCATGTCATCACTGGTACGTAATCCCATGTGCCTCTTGTTAGTTTTTTTCCCCCATTTGATAGTCTTTAAGGAGAAATATGTTCACCCACTTAAATATCTTAAAAATAGGAATGACGAGTCCTGCCTAAATAAACAACAGATGCTCAAGTATACCTTGGGGTGAATACATCAGTCAGAATAATCATTATCACATAATATGCAACCACATTATCTTCATCTGTTCCTGAGGTGTATTCCGAGGAAACCTAGGCAACATATTTAATTCTACCAGGAGATGGTTGGGTTCAAGGCACACTCATCAAATCTTCATATTCCCTTTTTGAAGAGATAAAATATACATAAACATTTCTAAAAGAAGCGAAAACAAACAGCATGGGCAACATATGAAACAAATTTTAGCATAATTTTACTGTAATTTTCTCTACGACCACAAAGAGGATCTTAAAATGACAAATCCAGATGGTGATTTTTGAAAAATAACCCATGAAAAAGTGTGAGGATCCATGAGTGTGTATTCAGAATATTTGAAATAATAATCTTTAGTGTGAAATTCAGATACAATGGGGCATTGGGATCCTGAATAAACTTCATGGGTTTGCCTTCCTTTCCGTCATTACATTTCCCGTTCTATTTCTGAATGTCAAGATTTAAGTGTTTGTTTATATAGTTCTGTGCTAAAACCAAGTCCACATGAAGACTGGAGAAAGTGCAAGTTTCTGGCCAGTGAACCCCACAGAATTTTTTGTGTATTGATAACAAAAACCCCTTGCATTAGCCTTTTGTGTGTTGATCCACTTTATGCAGAGGAAAAAGTGCATTATTTAATAGTTCTAAAAGTTTCATATTTTTCTTATAACACAATGGTTTAATAATTTCACATTTGCTGTGGCACCAAAGCACCTTCATGTTTATATTTTAAACTCTAGAGAACCAAATTGTTTCTTTGTTTGTTTGTTTTTCTCACATGTTTTAGCTATAATATTTGGTTTATCTACGCAGTTAAAAGGGAGAACATTATTTCAAACGTACGAGGGATGTGAGTCTGAGCACTGAAAAATTTAGGGTGATAGTTGTACCAAATGTAGGTATATATGAGCTACTGTAGGCTAGCAAGTTATTGCTATGCAGAATCTAATCACCAAGGACGGGTGAGATCGTAGGATGCTCACGACACTTACATAATCTGTCTGTGGAGGAGTCGAGTATTTATAAAGTGGTGTAGATCATTGTCTTGGTTTTGAGTCAAATGTGATTTCAGAGCTAAAATATGAAATTTACAGACTCCTAAAGTATCAGGGACTAAGGTCCATAGAGAAATCTAGTCCATTTACTGTCCACCACTTCCTAATTCAATTCCTAGCAATAAGTACTGCAAATGCTGCAGAGATTAGCCTACTCACAGAGGAGGCTCTAGACTGTGTAGGTTGCTAAGTTTTTAACTCACACCCTGGGGGATTACTATTACTCCTAGCCAAATGGATACTCTGATTGTAGCTACGTCTGTCCATTCTCATGTAACAGCAGGAAATGGGGAAGGAACCAGAGCTGAATTTCATGACTGTGGCTCTCCTGCTGATTCTCACAGTCTTAGCTACTTGTTTCTTCACTGAGAGGGTGGTCAAGCACTGTAACAAGCTCCCCAGGGAGCTTGGTCACGACCTCAAGGCTGTCAGTGTTCAAGAAGCATTTGGACAATGCTCTTAGATATATGGTTTAACTTTCAGGTTGCCCTGTATGGAGTCAGGAGTTGGACTCGATGATCCTCTTGGGTCCCTTCTAACTCAGGGTATTCTATGGTATTTTATAGATCTACGAATCTATAAAGTCTACAAAAGTCACACTGACCAGGAGCCTGACTGTCTCCTTGACATATGTCCAAGATCCCACATACATAGATCTGCACATAAAAGAACTGCAGCCTCCTATTTCCATGAGTGGCGTGCTGTGAGCACACATTACGCAGTGGATAGGTCGTCCCTCTACTATGCCATTTGCAGTTGGCATTCAGTTTCTGCAGACTAGACTCCAAATAGGGGTCCCTGACTATTTTTTCCTATCTTTTTCCTTCTGCTTTCCTTGGAAAATTCAAATGTATTACTTAACCAGATGGGATTGCTATCTGGACAGGCCTAAATTAGTTTGCCTGGGTTTTCCTCTGTATGTTTTCAGAAATATGTCTGTTGACTTTGTGGGTAACTTAGGTAATTACTTTATTTGGACTATGGTGTTTTACCACCCCTTATCACACACACTCATCCACAGGAGACAGCTACTCTTTCAGTGAGGCAGCACCTAAGTTTAGACATCTAATTTAGGTCGATTTGGTTACACTCAAAGTTTTGTTGTTACAATTAGGCCCGTGTACATATTTTGCGTTAAATTCTGTTCTCATACTTGTCACTGACGTCTGTGAGGTTATCTGGATTTATACAAATATGATTCAGAATCAGAAATTATAGATCACTCCAGACTACATGTGGTGATACACATTTGGATCCAGATTGTAAATAGCCAGGGTATTTTCCCCATTTAAATCCTTAGGTTAACTTTGAAGACAGAAGCCTTTGCAAAATGCTGGCTGAGATACTGATTTTAGAATCATTTTGGGCAGAATAGGGAGTCAGTTGGAACCAAACTCTGGTTACCACAAAAGCATTTCGCTGGATGAGATCAATAGTAAGTCTTGCAGGGATCAGCTTTTGCTGTAAATTAATGTCTCTCAGTATGAGTGAATTATAAATGAAAGACTATGGTAAAAAGGATCCGCGTGAATCTTAGCTATTTAGGAGATAACCAAGATACCAGGTGGAAGGAGACAAGCAATATTATTTCTATACATAGCACTGCTATACTGGATTAGAACATCAGTGCTACTGTCTATACTTGAAAAGAATGCAGATATATTAAAAATTTCAAACAGTCCTGAAGATGAACTTAAGAGTATAAAGCTTGTACTTTAAGTAAAAAGGAGCTCTGTTTCTGTGAACTTCTTTGTTCATAGAAGACAGCCCCTGTGTTCAGGTGATACCAAGGAAAGCTTTGATACTGAATGAGAAGAAAAATGTTAAAAGGCCTAGTGAGTGCAGCTCAAATCAGGCAAACTGAATGTTAAAGGAAGGCGCTTTCATAGCAGTGGTTAAATGTAGAAATAGCTTACAGCAGAAAGGCAGCAGATGCGAGATCACTTGGAATCATTAGAACAAGATTGCAGTTCTTTCTTAAGGATAAGAAGTCACACTCCTGGAAGAAAATCTTTGAGTAGGAAAATCAGAAAGGACAGAGGAGTAACGTGGTCATAATGGTTCTTTTGGCCTTGACATCTAATTCTGCATTTCAGGAAACTCTCCTCTGCTTTCCATTCTTCTATGAGTCAAAAGAGAACATACATTTTGCTTTGCCCTCAGAAAACACATGGCAATGACTATGATCAAACACAGCACGCCTGAGAGGTTCAGGCAGTTATATGCAAGAAGAAATGAATCATGTCTCTTTACAAGTGACAGACGAATTTTGAGTTTCTTTGTTTGCCCAGGTTTTAATTTGAAGGTGCAGTAAACAGTTTGTACAAGATAGGTCAGATTAAAATTCAGAGAAGGTAAAAGGATTCTTAGCTGGCTGACCAGGGTTGGTTTTCATCCATATGCCATGGCTGTCAGGTCTCAGATCAAAAATACGTTCTTTTTTTGCAGAGCAGACTGGCCTTGCTGTTTCATTGTTCTTTATGTTTGTTATTGAGGAGGAGAGGTTGTTTATTTACTTGTGATTTTCCTTTCCTTTGTGGCATAAATTATGATTCATCTTGCTCACATGATTGAAACATCTCTTACTTAATGAGCTCCTCGCTACTGAGAAGCCTCAGGCTCTGGTGGAACCTGAGTCTTTCCTGTTAGCTGCTGGGACACAACAGTTGTTTCAGCTCTCAAAAGTTGAAATGTTTTTGTTTAATCCAATTTGTTGGCCTTGGTATAAACTATCTGAGTGAAATGGGTTGTGAATGGGAGGTTGTGAATATAGGAGGTTGGAATATATGATCTAAAGGTCTTAACTGCTCTTAAAACCTACAAACTAGGAAAGCCATTAGCAGTTATATGTATGGTTTCTCTTAGAAATGCCTCTCTTTTCTGTATTTATGTCGTACCTCAATTATTTTGGTAAAGGAAAAAAAAATATACTGCATGTGAAAGCTCTGAAAAAATAGGTAATATAAAGAGTTTCAAAGAACTTGTTTAGGACACAGACTAACTCTGTCAGCAACTTAATAGCCATCTTGCTTTCACGTTATGTTGTCCCATACAACACATGCATTATAAAATATTTGTGCTATGCAACTCTAAAATGTAATATTTGTGCAATCTGTTTCCCTCATTGGTTACTTGGTTTTATAGTCTCCTATTTATATTTAATTTCACTGGCAACTGTGTGTTACTAAATTTGTTACTATCATTTCATCTGTAGCATGAAAAAACAATAACACATCTTTAAAAAAATAATCAAGCGTATACAAAAAGAAGAGAGACTTTAACAGGAAGCTCACTACCTGTTTAGGAGTCTAAACCACTTCCTGCTCCAAGGACAGAATATCAGGATTCATACCCCTACCAGATAGGAGTTTGTGCAGTAGGCTGTGTTTGCCCTTGTTTATGAAACACTTTCCCCAATACCATACATTTTGGGTTTGCTCATATTGATTAAATGTTTTCCCCATTTCATGTAAATAAGATAGGACAATTTGAAATAATTAAAAGTGTCTTGGTAATGTTTCGTATCATTTAAATACGAAAATAAAAGCACTGATTAAAATATACGCAGTATTTCTTGTCTTTTAGGGCCTGTACAGAAAGTACTATGTAGTTCCCACCTATATGACACACAAAACACTGGTTAAGAACATATGAATTGAATGTGTCTCTCCAAGCAAAATGTGAAATTGAGCACTCAATAAATATGGAAATAAAATTAATTTTATTTCCTTTTACTGCTGTAAAAGCTGTCACTATCTATATTCCATATAGAGAATATTCATACCTATTCAAACACACATATAATTGTAACTCATGGTAATAACAGATATTTTCCCATTGGGTTTATAATTTCTTTCAGTGCTGTAGGCATCTCTTTTAAAGAAGCAAATATACTGCAGCTGCACATAGCCATAAAGGGTCTTATTTAAATGTGTTCCCTTGAGTGACTACTTTATTTTAAACAATTTTTGTAACCAAAACTTCTCAAAAAGTAAACAAAAAGCCAAATCAATTTTTTCTTTTGTATCATTTTAGAGCTAGGTGGTAGAAATGCGGAATGCAAACAACTTTTATTTCTTGACATTGAAAAAGTTGCATAATTACAGTAAAAGCATTCTTTGGGTTTTATTTTGCTTTTTCAATCTTGATGTTTTCTGAAATAGCCAAGTCATTAAAACCCTTCAAGTGAGAGATTGCAGAGTATGTAGCAGCCTTGATGAGACTTATAGTAGCACTCTACAACACACAGGTATATTATTTTAAACACACTTCTTTATTTTCAGTTCTCTCCACAGCAGCAAGAAATAGAAAATATCAGCATGGGAGACTTTGTGTAGCATGAAATACTGGCGATATATTGATGAGTCAAAACATTCAATTTGCTGTAGCCAAGGTGAATTTAATTTGTGAGACTACGTTCAATTTATGCTTTGTTGCATTGTTCCTTCCCTGATAGATAATAAAGCTGTCTTTATTTATTTTTAAAGAAATACTTCAGATCTGTAAAAACATAACACTTTCTTCTGTTCTTTATCTGCACTGAGATCCCTTTACACTTCCTTGGCGATAAATGTCATTTACAGCCCACACTGCCAAAGTGCTTTAACAGAATTTTGGAGGTAAGTGAGGATAAGGCCCATTTTGCTAAACACAGAGATAGAGTGTGAAATGATGGTGAACTATGCGACCACACATCTTCACTTACTGACACATATAGTCTAAATGAGCCTATAGAGAATCAAAACTGGTGGAGTTTACAAGCTGGAAAAAAAAGAAGAATGTGTAAGGAGGTGGAAATTAAAGCCAATTTGCACCTTCCCTACCCCTCACGTCAGTTATTTTTCCTGTTACCACCTCCTCTTCCAAACCCTTGGTATGCTGACTACACCATCATATGTTGAGATTTACACATTTTTATTCTGATACCCATTTCCCCTCTCTTGTACATTTATCTTTCAATCAAGACTGCACTTTTAAAGCTTTCTTTCCTTCCCCCTCTTCTTAATGATACTGACAACAGCAATATCACGGGATGTGTCTTCCCTCACTGCTTCACCCCAGTGCCATTAAAGGTTTACTTAATCTCATAGCAGAGGTGGGACGGGACTATATGAGGCTCTTACTCTATTCAGGAAAAGTTAACAATTCCCTGCAGGACTGTATAACTCTTCTTTACTTAAATTAGGAATAGTTTGATTCTAGTAATGCCCTGGCATTGCAGCTCTGGAAAAGACATTCATTATGTCTTTCTGCTTGTTGTTTAGTGAGTGGGATTATGCAAAAACGGAGTGCGAAAAGGGATTTGAAATGTACTTTTTAAGTCATATGTTACAGAAATTCTGAGAAGTCACAGAGGACTCTTCTGAATTAGTTTTCTTACTGAAATCTGCAGTTTATTTTACTGAGAAGGGACTCTAAAGAGCAAATAAAGAAGTCTGGGTGTAATGACTTAGTGTTTACAGAATATAACTGCTACAAGACTGATTGCATGATATATTACTTCTTTCATTGTGAGCCACAAAACAGGTAGAGGCATGGTAGACTAATTTGGTTTATATATTCAGCTGTAAGGCTAGACACTGCATCATTCTTTTCATAAAGCAGGGACTGGAGGCATGTGGAGCTCGTAGCCATGACAACAATAAACGAGTTCCGAGCCTGAGCTCTAAGTAAGAAACTCAGCCTTGTCTCCATCCCTTCCTGCTTATGACCCAACTCTACTTGCTTTCTGGAGGGGGGGCTGGGTGCTCATGAATGATCTATTGAGCAGAGGTGGAGTACGGAGAAGTGTGTCTACAACGAGCCTTTCAGCAGAATTTCCCACCGTTACACTAACATGAGCGCAACTCTGCTCTTGCTAGTGGTGACTCCAGCTCGAGCATGCAAAACCTCATGGCATCTGCTCTACTTCACCATGTAGATTTATTGCTGCATAGTAAACAATGGTGATAAAAAGACAAACATCTTGTCCACGTTTGAACTCTCATTGTTGCTGGCACTGATGGAGCTGCAGGGAGAGCGGTGAAAACCTAGGATTCCAGATGGAATCAGTATAGATTGCAAATACTCAAAAGTCCTTGAAGATCAGACCCAAATTGCCTAAGCTGACATTTTATTGGCCTGAACAGGTAATATGAAAGCAATATAGGAACTTGTGATGTGCTACATGTTAAAAATGGATTATCTGTACACCTCACATGAAATGAGCATTAGTGATAAAAGATCAATTTCAGACAGCAGATCTCTTTTCAGACTGTCGTTCTTTGTTGCTGATGGTATGTAGTGCACCTTGTTGCCTTCCGAAAAGACCTAGATAATTACATGGTGATAACATGTCCTCCTATTTACATATGCTCATTAGCATCAAAAATCAGCTGGAAACACATGAAGTAGTATAGGAATGACAAGTGGCAGTAGCTGTGAAGAGAATGGGGAGAAACTCAGGGGAACTTATTCAGCAATTTATCCCATCATATTTTATTCCAAATGAGAATCTCTACAAATCCTATGTGTGTCATGCAGTGCTTTCTGTATGCCTTCTTCCATGAAGATGAAAACTTTCTTGGTATTTTATACATCTGCTTTCTGTTTCTTTTGTATCACAGGAGATGTTAAAGTTCACATCATTATGTTTGCACAGTGCAAACTGATCTTGCTGGTAAGTATGACTACACCAGGACCTCTTTTCAAGAGGGTCTCAAGGCTATAAAAATCAAAGGAGAAAGGTATATTGCATTCTTGAGGACAAGTGAAGACTAATTTAGCGATGGAGTTAATGAGATCTGTGATTGCCTTTATCTGGACTAGACTCTGTAATGACTGGGAACAGTATTGAGGAGGAAGAACTGTGATGATACACTGTCTTTGGAGCATTTTAACACTGAGTCAGTTAATTAGTTTCATTTTCATCTTGTTTTGCAGTAATGGTGGTTTCTGATTTTAGC
Source organism: Charadrius vociferus (assembly GCF_000708025.1). Classification (NCBI taxonomy): domain Eukaryota; kingdom Metazoa; phylum Chordata; class Aves; order Charadriiformes; family Charadriidae; genus Charadrius; species Charadrius vociferus. Next base: position 401,490 of record NW_009647572.1, on the reverse strand, counting down.
TACAATAAATTACAACAGTCTAATCTTGATTTTGCTGGTGCTGAAGTTGTCACTGGATAACAATATTCAGCAAGAAACACTTTTGACTAACTGCGGATGTCAGTGGCTCATCCTTTGCGCTTGCCTCACTAGATGATGGGGTCCCAGTAGATCATAGAAGTCTGGCCTCTTAGTATGAATTCCTGTGATCTCACGAAGATAAGAAACCCAATCGCATGTCATATCTAATCACAGACCACTGTTGCTCCAAGGAACTTTTACAATGAGCTTCCAGAAAGTTAATTGTTACAAGTTTGTTAACTTCTGGTGAGTAATTGTAAGACAAAATTTGTGGCACAGTCACTGGCAGCAGGTCAGGCTTAAGATCTCAGGAGTAGTTTTCTGTGCATTGCTCTTCTACTTGTTATTGGTTTCTCCATCTTTTTCATTTACATTCAGTCACACTGCTCAGAAAAATCTCAGGGACCTACAAATACTTCCTACCATTACATTTTTTCAGGGCATAAAAATAAGTTTAATGGCTTTCTTTTTATTATGGTAATGATTTGCATTATTAATTTAGGAAAGGCATAGTTAGAATTTTAGAATGTGAGGCTGTGGATTTCTGTGTACAAACAAATAAAAGCAAAAGTTGTGAAAACAAAGCAATGCCTAACATGACTTGGAACAATGCACCAAAGATGAAAAACAAATTTGCCATGCCCACAGTCATTTTACTGTTGTTACTCAGCTATATCATTTTGATTAGGTATCAAACTCTATCTGGTGTTTAATGGACCTTTTACCTGGTAAGAAATAAATGTGTTGTTTTTATGACTGAAACAAAGTAAAAATTACATTTGACTTTTGTATAAGTAGTATTTTGGAAGTATTGCACTTTCAACTGTAAACATAAACATATAAAGTACCAGCATTTTACTTACTTGATGAAAAAATGCTTTCTCTTAATTTACAAAAAACAATCTACCTGTGCAAGCCCACAAAGGCTTAATCATTCACAAAAATTAGCATAAAAATAAACACTGCATAAGACACTTGACAGTTTCTTATATAATAGTGTTTCTAAAGGGCAATTTTTCTTCAGGACAGAAACAGATTAAAAGTACCGGATATATCCAGTTTGAAGTATTTTAACTGGGCCTCCTTGATAGCTTATCTTTATAGCCTTGAAAAGATGCAGTTTGGAGAGGTCTAAGACTTTTACCTTACTACCTCCAACACCAAATTAACATATAGCATTCAATTAAGATGTCCAAGCATCACAGGTGGCAGTTAGAGAAATGTTCATTCAAAAATGGCGTGTAGGTATCTAACGGTAGCTGAAAAGGAAGCCTTGACTCTAACTTTGAATTGTCTTTCTGAGTTTTGTGTATCACTGCATGCATGTCCCCAAGTTCAGGCGGAGCACCTGACACATGACACCTTCTCATTGTTTTGTTTAATATTATGTTCTAGCAATGCTTTTCAAAACAGAAAATATCTTTTTTTTTTCTTTTTTTTTTTTTCCCCTAGGTGTGATCGTGCAAATGGTGATGTGTTAGAAAATCATCCCTGACAGTAAATCTACAAGGACAGAAAAGAGGAACACTGGATGTGACACATGTACACTCCTGAATGACTGGAAATCCTCCTCAGCCTTACTTTTTCATCTGAGCATCTTCCAAGGACACCTCAAGTGCTGAAGTCAACCAAAGGCTGCAGGAAAGAAATTTCACACAGAAGGTTAAAGCATTGCTAGTGCTGAAGACATTACTCACAGATAAGCACTCTGCGCCTGAGCAGAAGGCAGTGATGTCCCCTGCTTCCCTCCACACCCCATGTGAGGAGGACACAGCACAAAGCTGAGAACAGAGGGTGCTCCTGAACACTGTGCACCCCGTGGTCCTGTCCTGACACCCCCTGCACCCCACATGTGACACTGAAGAGCTGGAGAGAAACTATGGTGTTATGCTGGAAACGTCTAACTTGTCCCCCCAAGGGAGGGTCAGATGCAAGCCTGAAGAATGGGGAGGTTCACTTTTACTGTATAGTTCTGTATATGAGAGCTATACATCAGCATCTGGATTGAGGCAGAGCAACAAGAAGGGAAAAAAGCACATTTGGCACAGTAACAATTATAAGAACAAGTCTATTAAATAAATGAGCTGTGTCTAAGAAAGAATTAAGGATAAAAAGCACGTTAAAATGACTGCCTTTAGAGTTAAAGACAAAATAAAATGGTTTGGTTTGCTGAAGGAATAAGACTATTAAAGAAATAGCAATCTTTATACCCAGTCTATCAATGAAACACGTATATTAAAACTCAAAGTGCTAATAAAGCACCAGTGAAACAATATGTTGTTTCTGCTCATTTAGTGGTACTATCTTTTAATTAAATTTAGATTAACATGCTAGCAAATGTAGGAAAAAATAGTTCAGGAATTTAGCCTGTTCTTTAAAGCAGGACATAATTTTAAATATACATTGATACAGATTTTATAGAGTTCTTTACACAATTTTATAAGAAGAAATTACTTCCTATTAAATAAAAATTTTTGTTATCTTTATTACATATCTTATGAAAAAATCTTTAAATACACACAGGAGGAAGTGCGTGTGTGTGTGCTCATGCATGTGTGTGTGCATGTATTTGTTCACAAGCAGAGAATGTTACAATCTGTAAAAAGATTTGTGTATATTGGTACTATTCACATCTTTTAGGATAAGGGATAGTACAAGCAAAGAAACTCAAGTGATAGGATAACAAAACTAATCCTTAATTTGTAGGTTACAGATTATTTTCATCAGAATTGCACAACACGGATGTGTTATAGTCTATGTACTTTACAAAAAAACCCTGAATTACAAATGGATGCTTTTTGGCAGAAGAAAATACTAGAATATTCTTCTACAGCGGCGTCCTTCAGGGACCTCTGAATGCTTTGTAACCATTAATTGAGCTTCACAGCACTTCTCTGAGGTAGGTATTTGTGGGTAAAATGAGGATCAGAGTGACTAAGTGATTTGTCAAAGTCACAAGAAGCCTTGACTTTCAGTGGTTTTGCTGACAAAAAGGAATGCTTCTACCACAGGATAACTAAAGACAGCAGGAACACAGCAAACACCTGTAGGCTTCAAGTGTATGATTGGCCATAAGCAAAGTAGAGAGTTCCTCAAGTTCCTTAGCTGACGGGCTGTGAAAACTACAACTGCCTTATTATTGCACGACTTTTAAAAACATGCAAGTACCACACACATTTTTGCAATAGTCCTACCTTTCTTCTAACTTAACACAAAGTCGTTGAGGGCTTGCTTTCAGATAAGCCAGGCAGAAGGAGGAAAATTTAGCAGTCTCCCCTGAATGCCTTGCTTTTGGCCCTTAGACAAAGTATCTGTTTTCATACATCACTGCAGAAATTGATGCCCTTATGTACAAATACAGGTCTTTTTATTGGTCCATGACTGTCCAGAGCTGTATAGGAAAATAATCAAATATGCCCTGGCCTTTTTGCAATGTGCCAACTTGAATTATCATGTGCTTATCATGCATCTAACAATGGAGCTCCCTGGTGCTGTTGCTTAGAATGAGCACTTTGTTCTCTGCCAGGTACGGATAGTTTTTATAGAATTTTGCTTTCATAGTACAAATGATAATGAAGTACAGGATTTTGTAGTTCACAAGCATATGCTCCACAGACCCATACGTAAGTAGTATTTGCTTGTGAGTATTTATTCAGTTACTTTCAAAAGGCTCTGCAGTTTATTAATTGCCTTCCTTTATGTACCCTTAAAGATTTTATGTAACTCGCCATCTTCCTAGTTCCTTTTTATTACTCTGCTGTGTTCCTATTATTATAGCTGTTGTAGAGTACTGCAGCTTTCTACATTGACTTTATCTTTATTCACATTCTTATTTAGTCTTGATCTAGTAGTGGAGGGATAGATGCAAAAGTGATGAGAGTTTGGTTTATCCTTAGCCTTTATTATCGGATACCCACAAGGAAATAAAGCTTTGATCTTCTTCCTTAGAAAGCTAATCCTGGTGATTATGTGGAGATATGTGCAGTGGTAGCTACAGGGATATACATCTTTAATCTCTTGGTGTTGAATACTTAATCCAGTAAAGATTCTTGGCAAGAAGATTTAAGAAAGAACAAAATAATTAAACTGTTCACAGGCATTGTTTTCAGGAATGCAGATTTGGTAGCTCACTACTGCAGGATCTTGGGTTTTGGGGGTTTGTAAAGGGACGCTTAAATAATAAAATTGTATCACTCCACAGCAATGTATTGTGAAACATATTCTTTTCATTGTTTCAAACTGTTAAACGCTCGAAGGTCCAGCTTCCACATTGCAGAAATCAGTCTTCGTTATGTGCAGATATGACTAGGGTGAAATTTCATTATGCTTTATTCAGCTTTAGCCCCAAATTTTCATTTTTGAGGCAAACTGAGTATGATGAGCTATAAACCCAGCATATAACTGATTTCAGATTTGTCCAAGTAATCAAAACTGAAGCCTAAAGGCTGATCACTGACATCATATCTTTGCACTTGCATACACAGCTCTTCAGTTACTATCTGGGGGAGATAAAATTATACCATGCATATCTTAGAAAAAAACACCATCCTGATTATCTATGTTTGATTTTTTTTTCAGGCAGACTGGTCTTAGTTGTACACCAGCTATGGCTGTTTTGCATCCTTTGATATCTGTGGGGTATAAATTCCCCTCTGTGTGTGTGTGTGCATGCATGCATATGCACTCAAGATCCTGTGGCACCCAGTTACAGCAGACAATGCTAACACCAAATTCTCCCTGGTATAAGACAGGCTTTTAGGTATCCATTACCAGTGTGGCTTTTCTTCACAGTAACACTTGTAAATACAAGTGAATAAAATGATTGAACTTCTTGATATTGCAAACCTTCCTTTACTACAAGATGATCACACTTAGTTTGAACAAAAAAAAAAAAAAAAGAAGAAAGGCTTCTACTTCTCAGTGACATTTTAATAGCTTTCAATATTTTACTAAAGATGCAGAAATTTTAAAAAGGCATTTTCTTACAAGTTGAATGGTTTGAAATTATTCAGCTTAATTACAAGTGGCAGCTGTTCTGGATATATATGTTCTTTATCAACAGGGGAGAGTGAAGAATGTATCTGTTAATGTGACAGTACTGGAGTTCTTTCTCAAAACCATAATTATTATATAGTTTTGTTCTTCGATAAGTTACAGTAATGACGTGGTGGTTTAACAGATACTACACTGTATATGTTAAATTGACAAACATGTTAGATGGAGTTCCCGTGCACACTCAGAACTGGCTGAAGTGAACAAGCTTTGTTTGTATTGTAGACCAGAAGTAGGATCAGGCTTGCAAACACCATGCTTTTTTGTTTGTTTGGTTGTTTTTTTTACTAAGAAGGAAGTACATTAAGACTGTATAATTTATGCCAAACCAATTATCTACCCATATATTTTTCATCCATCTAATAAAACATTTTGGGTTTTAAACTTCCAAAATTAATTTAGTTCTTTTTTTTCCTTAAAATTATGTTTAAAGAGGTTATAAATGACACTGAAAAAGACATTAGAGAGTCTTGTGTAGAACTATGCTAAACTGCTGGCTATCATCTTTCTTAGCATTTATGAGCGCTAGGAGCACATGGCTTTTTGATATTAGTGGAACGTGTGCTTCTGTGTTGTTAAGGTGTTTATAAAAATGAACACTTTACAGCCAGTCCAACTTTTAAGGTTCACAATCACAAGAATCATAGCATGCTTTGGGTTGGAAAAGACCTTAAAGATCGTCGAGTTCCAACCTCCCAATCTGCTATCTGCTACTGGAGACAAGATGTGCGCCTAGGCTGATGTCACATGTTTAGTTCAAACTAGCCAGCTAAACTTTTCCTTAGCAGGGAGAGACTCAAGAGAGAGAATGAGAAGAACTTCCTGAAGCTATTTTACTCCTTTCATTTTAACGTTTATAAATATGAGATGAAATGCCTCCTGGAGGTGCCCATTCCTCTACTAACTATTAAAGAAGACTGAATAACTTATACTAAGACCTTAACCTGATCTAAATGGTTTTCCATAGTTTGTCTATGGAACTTGAAACTCAAATTCCTTGGAGCAAAACCATAGCAAATTTCTCATGGTGATTAGATGTTTATATAATAAAAAATATGACTGAAGGCTCTTTTAGAAAGTGTAGGAATGATCAAGGTGCAGGATACCCTCTCATAATGGCAATGGGGAAGACTGTTTTACAAAGAAACTCCTTGCGAGTAAGTTATCCTCTAGCTCCTGTTACAGATTTTCTTGTGAAATGCTGGGCAGTTTTGGCTGTTGCATTCCTGGCTGCATGCTGCTGGGGCTGTGCTTTGCTTCAGCCTCTCCCCTGTTATTTGACACTGATGTGAAAGGGAGGTCTATAGGGACACCTTAACTCCTCCTCCCTCCTCCTTCCTTCATAGAGTAAATTCTTCTCAGGAGTTGTGCAGAGAGAAATTTTTGGTCAAAGATTGAAAAAAGAAATTGAGAAAAGTTAAAAGGATAGGTATCAATCTGAAATTATTGTTTCCCTCACTCAAGTCCAAACAATACATTTTCTTATTTGTTTTGGTTTGTTTACCTTTCAAAAATTCAATTCAATCCCATAACCTCATATGGAAATGAAGGTTCTAAATGCAATATACTCTCTTCCTCAAAGTACAGATTGCTGTGGCTTGCATATCACACTTCAGGCTCATACCTCGACTCCATGGACTGGTATCAATATTTTCAAAATCTCATTTATAACAACTCAGGCTTTATTTTCTTCCCTGTGGCTAAAATTCCCCACATGAAGTTTGGGTGTCACTTAAGATCCAATCTTTTGATTTTGAGATGATGGGATTACATCTTGTGCTCTGCTTTTGTTTTCGTTTTGCTCAGTACACTGCTCATGGAGGTTCACTCGTGTATCTTCATCCATTCTTAGTCACACACCTCACAGACAGGAAAGATCTTCTCCAGGCTGAAAAGAAACAAAAGTTAGAGACTGTGAGTGTTACTTCAGTTTAAATGTTGGGAGATGCTCAGATAGAACTGTTATGTTTAGGCCATGGGAGTACGTAAAGAACACTTTAGTACCAGAGTAAGGGAGGGGAGTTTTCTTATTCTGTCCTTGTAAGCAGCTATCTTTCTGAAACACATTAGGATGTAAATCCCATGGTAAATTTGGAACAGACGTTATTAAGCTATTATATAACCTTAATTTTTTATAGCTGATGTTCCTTCATTGAAATGTCAGGTTATCTTCATCAGAAGAATGAGATAGCAATGAAATAAAGAAATCAAGAATGTTTCCAAAGTACTTTACTATAAGAGTCAGCTTTATCTAAGTAAGAAGGATGGTGCATACCTTTAGTGTGTCCTACTCACAGCATTCAAGGTAACTTCCTTCTCTGGTCTACACCAGTCCGGCACCATTCATTTCAGTGGAAGGTATTCCATTTCAACTGGAATGTGATCTAAATCCTGCATGATGAAGAAAGTGTTTACTAATTTTCTTTGAGAATAAAAATATTCTTTGAGAATGTCTTCAAAACTCAACTTGAGAATTTGGACAGGAAACTCTAAGTGGTTTGCATTGTAAGTAGTAGAGCCACTGGTTTGGTTTCTTGATATACAGGGGATAGTCTATACTGCCTTTCAATACACAATTTAATAATTCACACAGCATCACTGAGAAGGGAAAGGCTTGTTAAGAATACAGCTGGCAAAAATCAATCATTATTTTCTGTGATTTTTTTTTTCCTTTTTCTAAAGAATATTTAAAAAGTTAAAGATATTTCTGGAACTTTTGGAAGAAAAGCACTACGTAGATGCAGAAGTATGTCCCAGTCACTACAACTGCACTAAATCTGCATGCTAATCTATACCAGATTCTCCTCCACAACCAGGCTTCAGACCAGACTAAGGTTTGCCATGATTATCTTCCTGTCCACACGCTTAAATTTCCTTCTCTGGGAAAGCCCAAGGAAAAGACAGTGCACATACACGTCTTTCCCTGACACAGATCATTTATATTTGACTGGACCTGAGAGTAAAGAAGCCTTCCCAGGTCTCCCATCTTAGGTCTTGTAGGTGAGGCATCAGCCATGAGAACACCTGTTTCTGTTTGCTGCTCTTTGATTGAATTCCAGTTTTATTACTGACATATTTATTGTTGAGTCAGACTGGTAAGTAAAATATAATTGCCTTCACGCAGAATGTGAAAGTGATCTCTTCATCTGAACTACAATAAACTCTACAGTAAATTTCTAACCTTGAAGTCTGCTGAATCCAAAAGCATTCTTTCTCTTTAAGTGGGAGAGATTCATACTTTTGTCCCATCTATACAGAAAACTTTTTTCAACATAGGTTGAAAAAGATATGACTTTAAGATAAAGAAGTTCTCCTTCTGCCCTGGAAGAACCCTCATTTGGAAAATAAATATAGATGTTTACTTTCTTGCTTTGCTTTATTCCTGTTTTGTCCATGTCATATGGAAAGAGATTTCAATTTAACCACCATTTTCATGGAACACTGATGTCTAGATGATGGTGTATGTCACAAATATATCATAGAATCATTGGAGTTGGAAGGGACCTTGATGATCATCTAGTTCCAACTCCACTGCCATGGTCAGGGACAGCTTCCACTAGACTAAGTTGCTCAGGCAAACCCATGGTTTTATGTTTTTTTTTTTCAACCCATGAGTGTATTTTGCTCTTTTTTTCTGGATCCCAGAGTTTAGGCAGAGATATTTCTGTGAAGAGTAAGGTCATAGAACAAAACTAAACATGAATGTTCAAATAAGCAAAAATCAGTTTATTTTGTTCAGACTAGCAGAGAATTACACCTATTGAGGACTCTGCCGGATGGCAAAAAAATATAAAAATCAGAATGATTTGCAGCTGATTTACAATAATTTTACCACAAGATAAATAGGATTTTACTACTTTAATACCTAAAGTATATAAAGGATGAAGTTAGTAACAATGTGATGACCAATGATTCTGTTTCACCTGCACTTCCATGCATGCACTTGTCAGAGCCCTGAGGGCACTAATTAGTCTTAATGGCTCTGGCCAGCCTCACCTGGAGCCTGCACCCACACCCATGAGCCCAGGAGCTCTATTTAAGCTCAGCCCAAGGCTTTTACCACTACCTTGAGTTATGCTGGGTGTATACTAAGCTGTAGGGTTTAGTTGATCTGTGTCTCAGCATATGGACTGACTTCCTGGCTTGGCTATGGCTCTGCCTGGCCTGGGCTTGACCTCAGACTTGCCTCGTCAGTGTGCTACTGTCTTATGATCAGGACTCCTGGTTGGACCTGACCACTGTCCCTTGGTCTGTCCTGTTTCCTCACTCAGAAGGGATGTGGGATGTCCTCTGGCTTGTGTCCCTTGTGGCTCTGTGATTGCCACCATCAGGGATCAGCTTTGCTCTTGCTGTCTCCTAACAAGTTACCTCAGGACTCTCCAAGCCCTGAGCTGAGCACCATGGAGACTGTTTTCTGGGCATGCATGGCCTTGCCCCTACAAACCTTCCTGAGGGACGAGTCTTTCCCTGGGCTCTCATCTCTCCGCAGTGCTGATACTTTACCTGTCCCAGGTTCCTAAATGAGTTCCTCTCCTGCCTAGCCAAACCAGTCCCTAGGGTATATGAAAGGCAGCCTGGACCCCCTTCTCCCTTCTGGGGTTGGTCAATGGTGGCCTGAACCTCCCCACTCGACCCTAAGTCTCTCATGTTGTGTCCCTTTCCAGTTCACTGTTGCTGCTTTGGTTCTGTCCCCTGAAGTAGCCCACAGGTGTCCCACTGGTATTAAATGACTGTGCCATTGGGTCCTTCTGAGCCCAGGTCTGTCAGGGCACCTTGCTGTTGGGGCCCTGGGGGCATCCACAGGCCCTGCTGGTCCTGACCACCTCCCCACACTCTGACAACAGCCCAGGGCCCCACTTCAGCCTCCTCCTCTGAGCCATCAGTCCCTGCTGCAGTGGTGCCAGTCTCCAGCTCCCCACACCCCTGCCCTGGCCCTGGACCGCGCTGAACTTGGCCTGTCCCCATCCCCAGGAACGTGCCCAATGTCTGGGGCTGCCCCAGTGCCCCGCAGCAGCTCTGCTCCTGGCTGGGGTGATGGGACGAGCACTGGCTGCGGGACCCTGCCCCCATGGGCAGCCCCTGCCACTCCTGACTCACCTTGCCTTAGGGAGCAGCCTGGCTCTTGCCGCTTTCTAACAACAGCTCCACTTCCTTGAGGAGATAAGAGTAAGCAATTAATAAAATCACCTCAGACCTCCCCATCAAACCAAATGCATTAGATGTTGTTTCCATATAATATCCTCATTAGGGATATATTTAATTACTTCTTGAACAATTGCAGCTCCACTGATGCTGCTTTCATTACAACTCTGAGCTATCTCCAAACTCCAGCGTGCCCTTTACCTGCCCTGTCTGTGAGGTTTATTTTAAAGCTCTTTCTCTGTGCATTGCGGAGGGGGCTGAGAGCACCCACAGGCCTGGGCTGGCCTTGACCAGCCACCTGGAGAATCCCTATTTCTTGCCCCCATCTCCAGCCCTGCCTTCCAGATGGGCTTCAGCAGTTGTGGTAGGTAGGTAGGCATCTGCTTTCTGGGACAGACCCCTTGGAGGGATGCTTGTCTTCTGCCCCATCTTCATCTGCTGGCTGGACCCCAGCCCTGATGTATTGCTTGCCTCAGCTGGGGCTGTCGATGGTTGTCATTAGCAGTTCCTGTCTCTACCTGCTGCAGTTAGCCTCTGACGGACGGAAACCATGGGTGAGGGCATGGCTGGTACCAGGGCTGCCCACAGCTCCTGGCTTCTTGGCTCTGAGGGAGCAACTGGCCCTCACAGTGCCCCATTGCTTTGCCTGCAGGTATGGTACCCAGGACAGCTGAGGAAGTCAAGGTGGGTGTAGTCTTAATAGCAAGGTAAAGGCCCAGAGCTTCTGAAAGTCTGTCTCTAGAGAGCTCTTCCCTGTCTAAGAGCTCAGGCTGTGTGAGGCTGTTCCCCTTCCTGGGAAGGGAAATGTAAAACATTATTTTGGGGCTCCATTTAAGGCAGGGAGGATGGGAGAAGCCATTAACATCACACTGAGTAGAATTTCGTCTGCTTTTCTGGGCTTCTGGACCCTTTACCCCAGGTCAAGAGGGGATCTCCCCATCCCCATTTCTTCTCAGCTGTCCATTGGTCAAGGTCTATATATTAAGCTGTGTGTTGTCTATCTCACTGTCCTTGAAAGAGAAGACACCCTGAGTCAAGCCATGCCCTTGGCTGTTTAACTGCCATACAAAGGACTGGAGGAGAACTGGAGATTAAATATCCCAAGCAGAGGGTACTCCCTCCCAGGTGGTCTGATGGGAGCTCACCTTCTCTTGCATCATCCAGGCTTCAACCAACAACTGAGAAGGTATCCAAAACACCCATGGTGGTGTCTGTCAGGTGGAAAAGATCTTGTAGCTGCTACAAAGTTGGCAAGGAGCTGATTGCTGATGTCCAACATAAAAAGCCACTTTGCATATTGCCCAAAAAGGCTTTCAGCCCGTGCATTGCTTTTGGGTCTTTGGTCACTACTACTGCCGCAAGATGAGCATAACTAACCGCAGCTCTGTCACTGAGGTTATTTGATTTTCTTATGCCTTTAATTAATTTGATATCTTCTATTAGTAAACTAGGGCACACATTTTAGAAATATAAATGTGTAACAAAACTATCACTCTTATTCAGAGCAAACAACAAGTAAATGGCTGAAAACTGTGGCCCAGACACAGTACTTAAGTCCACAACTGAACAGACACTTTAATTCAAGCTTGCACTAATACTGCCATGTGTAGAAGCAGTTTCACCTCCATTAAGTTCTTAGCCCTTCTCTTCTCTGCTCTGTGCCTTTCCAACTTTTGTGCTAGCACAAGCATTTCTGCAGCTTCATGAGGAATCAAATCAGGAAATGGCATGGTAGAGATTTAGTGTTTTATTCATTGCCAGCCGGCACAGTTTCCCCGATTTGATTCTCACCACAGGGATTTATGCTGGCCAGGTGGTGGTGGGAGGGGGAGCAACACCTTTCAGTGCCGGTGCTAGTTTCTATTAACTTAAAGCATTTGTTAAGCTACAGCTCAAAGATGCAGTTCTGTGACTGACTTAACCTTATCATTTACCTTGACTTTAGCCAAGTTCGTGACAAGGTCTGCCACAGTACCTTTGTAACCAAATTAGCCAAATATGGCCTATATGGGTGGATTACAAGGTGAATGAAAGGCTGACTGTGTTTTTTTGGGCTCAAAGGGTAGCTGCCAATAGTTCAAAATCAAAGTGGCAACTGTTTACAAGTGGCACTGCTCAGGGGTTGATACTGTAGGACCTCCTGAGGTCCCTTACAACTATGATTCTAACCCCAGGCAATGTTACCAGCCAAAACAGCAGCCCCACCTCCTCCTATATGCGCACACTAGGAATTGTTAGGCTCAGTTTTCAGATGACATTAGTTACACAGTTTCCCAGTCACAATTCACATAGAAAGAGCAGGACAGTAATGGGTCAGCAGAGGTAACAACAGGGACAAGACTGCCCTTCATGTCAGCAGCATGGATTTAAGTCTGGCTACGCTGGCTCAGCCTACAAGCAACAAACTGGGTCTGTGACAGAGCACCTAGGGAAGTGAAGGCTAGACTGACACCGCAGGTGATTACAGTCTACCATTCTGAGCTGAGTCAGTTCACGGGATGAATGGATACCTATCCGAAATCCTGGTTGGCAACATCTAAGAGCTTTTGAGATCAAACCCAACACTTTGTTGAGCATGGGGAAGTGAGGAAGTTGGTGCAGTTGTCAAATAACTGGTATCCCTTTTGTTCCCTCTGCTCTTTTGGTAGTAACCTCCAAGAAGCAAGTCACGAGTTTACTTGGATTGCCATTTCCCAAATTCCATCCAGTAAAGTCAGGCAAATGGGTGTCTGTAAACAGATTACTAAACCAAAACACATTTTCTAAAGATAGTTTAGACTTGAAGTGCCACCAGGGAATAAAGACAAGAGATTTCTCTCCATACTCCCAACTGGAGACAGACAGGGAAAAAAAAAACTTGTCATCAGAGACCTATCATCCAATAAACTAGGAAAAGATCTGACTTCACTCCTGACAAGTAGGGCATTGCAAACGTAATTTTTCTGTACTGATGACTGCAGTGAGGACTGGCAGACACCGAGAGCAGTAAATATGAGGAGTACATAATATTTCTTGTGGGATGAAACACTGACTGCTTAACTAAATTAGCAGGACTGTTCCAAAACCCCTTCCCAGAGCTTGAGATCTAACCACACCCTGAATGCTGGGACCACACATGAACATGTAGCTCTGCTGTCTCAAAGCGACAAGACAAAATTACAGTGGAATCACTACCCGACTAATAAATCTTGCTGTCAGCCAGGTTTGCTTGGTGTTGGGTTTTTTTTGTTTGATTGTTTGTTAGTTTTACTCCTAGCACGCTGTCTTGGGTAACTGCATTAAACTGACAATCTTATTTTTGTCTTTAGAAAGTATTTTTGTTCTCCCATGTGGCTGTGAGCAGTGGGCATGTGTGGAGGCTGGGGGAAGGAATGGATATTGCTCTTGTCACACTGTTCATTTATCATGACTGACTTGAACATATTTGCTCCCTATATGCTGTGTGTATATCCTCTGACTTGAAATCTCTCAAATATAAGAGTGAAGCTCTGTTTATGGGACGAGGAGAAGAAAATAGAAACATTGTCAGGGTCTTTGGTATTACTTATTGTCTCTGATGAGCCACACTTAGTTTTCAGGCTGGCATGGGAGAGTTTGTCCATTCAGTGAATTCACCAGAAATACAGCTGCATCTGGTGTATATTGAGTAAACCAGTTTTAATAATAGAAATCTGCATGGAACTGGAGTAAGCTGTACTGGTGCAAATCATATCTCAGAGCCGCTTTGTCTGGCTCTGCTAGAGGCTGGCAGTGATACAGCCGTTCTGGAGGAGAGCAAGCAAAGGCTGAAATCACAGGAAACCCACAGTGCAGTTAAAGTCCTTGCCTGAGACACTGCAAATGGCAAGCATTTTGCAAAGGCTGGTCCAGTAGACAGAGAAGACAGCTATGCAGCACTAACGTGTGATGTGGTTTCCCTTGATTTATTTTTCATACAGATTCTTCATAAGACAGAGAAAGAACCTTCAAATTAACACATTTTCGTAAGGTGTGTTTGTTTTAAAAGAACCTTTCTTGAGAGAATTCCCCACCCTCCCTCCTTAAAAAAAAAAAAAAATAAATTGCTTGAGAAGAAAAGGAAACATCTCTGTATGTCTCAGAGTAAACACTCCCTGCTGGGCTCCTGGCAGGCACTAAGCCCACCCGTTCAGAAAGAAATCAGATCCTGAAGCAAACTAGGTAAAGGGAAAAAAAAAAAAAAAAGAAAAAAAGAAAAAAGCAGCTGTTAAAACATTTGGGCTCTTCTCCCAACCTAGTGCTACAGATGTGATCATTTCAGTTGTTTGGCTTGTATGCTGGGAGCCTCAGACCCTCTGCAAGGGGACGTTAAAGAGGATAACAAGGAACATTCCCATCTTGTTCTTCCTCACTACCGTCCTCTTCATCACTGCCTTCCTCTGCACATTCTTGGAGGACAGTCAGAAGATTTATTGCATAATTTCTTTGGCGGCTGTTAACCAAGTGTGCAGTTACAGCTTGGTTTAATTAAGAAATCAGAGTGATTCTTTTATGTAGGTCACATCAGTTTTTGATTCTGAATCTCATAAAGTTCTAACCTTTCTGAAAAGTCAGCAGTGTATGTATGGCTTTAAAAAAATTACTTTCTTAACTGTTTCTGAGTATTGTTTATGCCTGCAAATGCCGTTGCCCCTTTACTAGATAAATTGTTAGAGAGACCTTTGTTTGAATGTGGCATTTGGTGAAATCTATCTTTTTGCAGCAGCGTGTTTTCCAATAGGATTCATAAACACAGGCTGAGCTTCCAATTGTTTGAAGCATGGCCATGCTGGAAAGGGAACAATGGATGATTTGAGTTTCCTTTCTTTGTCTCTCACCACTATTCATATCAACTGGAAACGCATAAAAATCAAATATTTGCAGCCCATCGGAGAACAGGGATATGCTGGTTCAGAGATGTGGAATTTTTTAAAATTATCTAAGCAACTGACTTCACAGAAAGGGAGGAGCCTGATGTCTATAATGCTTATACATGTATTCATTTTTCTTAGTAATCAGACACACGCAACTCCATGGATGTTGGCTACTGCTCTGAGAACACCACATCTGTATGACCACAACAAACTCTTCTGTGCAGCGCCTCACTCCCTCATTAGATTAGGCTCTCAGCCTCCACGGTGACTCCAGGTCCAGTCACCCCACCTCTCCTTCTGAAGGAATCGCCATCCCTACAAGTGATATGTTGAATCAATTTGTATTAATTTTAGAAAGCTTCCTGATCTTTCTCTGACTCAGTATTAGCACAGTTAATGCAAAATTGGATTAATATTCCCTAGGGTACATTTTTAGATACTAAATGAAAAGACCAGTCATTCCTAAGGAGTACAGCATTTCAGCCCTGATCCTCAAGGTTCTTCCTGTCCTTGAAGACACAAGTTATTTAAAGGATTTAGTAACCCGTTGAAAAGGTTACATCATCTTCAACATCATCTTTATTGCCCAAGTAAAATGAGCAATGTACAATGAGCAAGGTACAATGGCTTCATTGCTCAAGGACAGGAGATCTCTCTACCAAAGCATAATGCTAAATTATGCAGGAACTGTAGCTTTTTCAAGAGTGGCCCAAAGCTCTTAAATGAACTCCTGCGAGGGACTTAGGACCATCACAGGATACATTACTTTCTGTTTTGCAAAGCCTAAATCTTTGAGTCCCCTAACTTATACAAGCATATAAACAGTAAATGCTTTATATTAAAACAAAACAATACAAATCCCAAAGAACCCTGGGCACAAACATACAAAAAACCCTACTGAAACAAAGCCTTTGCTGAGGTCTCCTTTTCTTCTTTGAGAAAGGAAAAGGAATGTGGGAAAAGCATCAGTCACACACATTACTTCTATTAAAAAAATAAAATGGGCCAGGCCCTGTTGTCTGTCCCCAAGTGTGAGTGCCATGGCTTTGCATGCCTGCCATTAAGTGTGTCACCTCTCCCCTCCTAGGTCCTACTGCCTTTTGGAGAGCATCCGTGTGATCTCCCAGACCGTGCCTGGAAGTGACCAGGATAGTGCTTAGAGGCTGAAAATGTGCAAGGGAGCATGCCAACGCTTAGGCAGTATGGATAGTCACAGGCCAGTGCCGCGGCTCTACACAGTTTTCTTGTGTAGATGTAACCACGGTGTTACATCTACAGATGAATAAGAGCCAATGTAGTCTGTTAGAAAATAAGATGCAGCAGAAATGAGAAAGAGGAGGACAGCCTCAGATGAAAAGAGAAGAGCAAGTTCAGCAGAGTTTACAGCATATTACTGAGGCAGGAATTTAGATCTAGGTGTTTAATATCACACTGCAGGCTATACACTGCTATCTGTATCATCTGGAGGTAGGATGCCAACATAATGAAGCACTGTTTATTAAACCTTTTTGAAGGAGAGTTGGAAGGAATGCTATCCCTCTACATCTGTCCAGGGAAACGCTCCAAAAAAGGGTTACAGGCTGCATGGAGGGTCCTACCGTTCTCTCTAGCTCAATGAAGAATTGTGCTTTCCTTCACCCTGGATACTGTTTATGCGCTGCTCACATCCCAGGCAGCCTTTCCAAGTATACCTGGGCTGGCCCTGGCAGTAAACGCCTGTGAGACCAGGACTGCAGCAAGCAACTGTTTTTAAGACCAGAACTGTAGCAAGGAATGGTTCTTATTTCAAAGGCAGGTCTCACAAACCTGGATTAATGCATCGCGTGGAGCTGGCCATTTATCAGATATAGGATTCGCCATGATACCTGGCATTATTTTCTCAGGATCAACCAGAACAGGATTATAGGGAAACAGCATTGTAGAGCTGACAAGTGGCAGTAGAATCAATATTAAATAATCATAAAACAGCATTGCCTCCTGAACTGCTCCAAAAATCATGCCCTAACACAGTTGTTAGACAGTCCTGGAGAACCCACCAGCATGAAGCAAGAACCTGCTCCTATAACTGAATCTCCAACATCTCTTTCATTGAAGTGCTTCTTAAAGCTCTGGGAGCCAAATTCCACTTTCAAATATTACGTTCACCAAATTTTCCCTATCAATGCATTTCTTCCTTCTTCTGTAATGTTTCTGTGCCTGTAGCATTTCTGCTGAACACAGATATGAATTTACTGAGCAAGATAAGGAGGCCCAAATGTTTTTTATTGCTGTACCTACAGCACGGGTGTAAATGCCTTCTAGTCACAGGGCAGCGTTGCTGTAAAGCAGCTGTGCAGCTCCTTCCCTCCCACATGGAGGTCTGGTTTGTCCCTGTTCCTAAGGCTGCAGCTGCATTTTGTGGCGGCAGCCACAAAGCTTTTTCATCAATTCCAAACGATTGTTTAGTACCTATGTTTCCTTAACTGAACTTTCGTGTGAGTTGAGACTATGTGATTTAATTATTTTGTAGTGAAATGTGAAAATCTGTCATCACAGGTGATGACAATAAAATAACCTCCTCACAGTTTCTTCTGCAGTCAGTAAAACTAAAGAACAGCTTTGACTGGAACTTTTATTTGATATTATTTTCTTAATGTCTGGTTATAAGACAATTGGTTAGTAATTTTATTCCAGAATGTTTCCCTCCCTTCCCCCACATTTTTGCTAGAGTAATCTGTATTTTCCGGCAGCAATAGTGAAGCTTTGCCCTGGAGCAATCCCATAAACACTTGCAAAAAGCATAATTATTCACAGTCATATATTCATAAGGCAAAAACTGGGTAGCTTCATGCAGCAATAGCAAAGGGCTGCAGACAGGCTGTCTAGTGGATTGTGCACTAGGCTGGGATCCAGGAATGCTTGAATCCTAGTGCTGGCTCTTCCACCAGCTTGCTGTGTGGTCTTGGACCTGGGCAAGCTGCAGCCTCTGTCTCACACGTTGCCCATGTATAAAAGGAGGATAATAATATTTGCCTGCTTCACAGGAGTCAACACTCCTGTGTTAATGTTTTTGCAGGACTCTGAAAAGCTAAAGAGCTGTCAAAGTGTTAAAGCTTTCTACCAAGGAAGGCGTTTGTCTTTACATTTAGAATGCAACTCGCTTTAGTGAGCAAAAACATTTCAACCACCTGCAAAGTTTTACAGATGCTGTTGGATATCCAGTGACGTTTTTAATTTATATGAGTCAAACTAGACAGGATTCTTTAAAAGAGGAATAAAGGAGTGGTTTTGAACTTTCTGTGCACTTTAGTTGACTTGCTTATCCCCTTGCCTCGTGCTCTGTACTTTATATTGTACACTAGCCAACTCCTGGATTTCTAGATCCACTCCTGAATTTAGACAAGTGCAATCTATTGAACTCATATGGTCTTTCTTTTTGTTTGCACATCTGACATTCATGCAGTCAGTCTTTTTAGTAAAGTTAAACTAGCTGACATTACAATGTATGCAAAATAAAATCAAGATAATACATCATAAAATGCCAGTCAAGGCCAATATTAATTCTGTCCTCTTGAGCTATGGAAGCACAGAGGCAGAGTGTCTGCTGTTGTGCTGGGAGTCCAGCATTTAACCTGCCACAGATGTGAAGATGCACTTCTAGGAAATTCTCTGCACAAATTGTGTAAAATACAGAGTGTGGACATCTGGGAGGAGAGGAGAACAAATCTTAATTTTTTCCAGAAAAACCTTTTGGGTCTGGTTGGGTTTGGTTTTTTTTTTTTTTTTTTTTTTTTTTTTAAGCCACAAAATACAACTCCAGGGGCAGATGAAACCATATGTGAACTGGGGTTGAATTTCAAGAGACATTTTGGTCAACATGACAAATGGTTCGGAAACCATGAGGCAGTTTGTTTAGATGTTTCTGTTACACCGTTTTAAAGCACCACTTGTGATTCAAACATCAGAAAGCAGTAACTAGTGTTGAGAAGTCAATGCCCAACAACTTTCAAATAAAGGCAGCATCTGTCTCCGTGAGTTCTTTCTCTGCTTTATTCCAGGGAAACCTTTGATGTTCTTAAGGCTCTTCTCTGACACGGCTCAACTTGGTAATGGGAAAGAAAAGCCATTCTTCACAGGTTAAGCTTGGCCAGCCTGTGAGTTCAACCATCTTACACAATGGTCTGGTGAATACATTGCACTGGCTCTGGCAAGCCTTGGGAGCACACATTGGGAACACAGGAGAGCCGGATGACTGGAGAACAAGGGAAGTGTTACCTTTTTTAGGGATCAGTAAGCTTGTACTTTAGTTTATCTAGGTATCTAGAGCCTTAGCAGGACATAACAATACAGGCATTTTCCAAGATGCAGGCTGAGTAGCAAGCAGGTCATAACTCTTTTCAGATCAACTTATGGAATAAAGGTGCACTTTCATGTTATGTTTCATGTAATCATCAAATACTGCCACTCCTCCAGGTACAGTTTTGCCTGCTGCTTTGGCCAGCCCTAGAGATTATGTGATTGCATGATGAACTGGTGAGCTTGGAGATACTGTGAAAAAATAACACAGTGTTTTGTTGAGAGCGGCAGGTTGAGCCAGCCCCTCTTGTGCAAATACTGAGTCCAATGAGAGGGAGGGGCAGAAACCGGTTGCCCTGGGTCAGAGAAAAGAGGAAAGCCCCATCTTTTTTATCACAGACACCAGTTAGATCTGATTCAGCATAACCTGAAATCGTACTCTAAGAAACACCTCAACGGGGAGAGGAAAAAGTCCTGATTTTGAGCCAATCCCAAAGAAAGGCATATGATATTAAAAAAAAAAAAAAAAAAAATCACCAGCATTTCATATGAGGATCTTGTGACAACCAAGAGTTTCAGTTAGGAGCTATACTTTGGCCTAAGAGCTGAGCCACAGAGGGTAAAAAAAAAATTTAAACCTAATCTAAATGCTAATTGAAACAGATTTGTTTGTTTCCTTTTGGGAGGCCTAGGTCTTTAGCTGCTTTGTTTGCTCTTTAACCTATTTCAGCTTAGCAAATATATGCTTTTATCTTTATGGTAGTTGAGTTTAGAATGGTTTCAGTGTGTCTGCGTAATGTTGAGGTCGCCCATCTCTTGGAAAGAGCCAGTCCCTATACTTGAGTGTGTTTAACAGTGCATTTCTCCCCCAGACATTCCACCAATGCTATCTTGTCTGTGAAATCGAGTGACACAGCGGCGGCCGGGCCTTGTGCAGCACCACCAGCCAGGAACGCTCTTTGGCTTGAAATGATGTGACATGTAATATGCCTGAACCCCAAAGATTCCTGCAGGGTGCTATCACAGCTCTTTCACTGCCACATCAATGGGCAGGGGAACTGCTTTTCCAAAATCTCTGGTATGCAACTCTTTATATCTTGTTGCTTATGGACCCCAGGGAGACCCATTACAATCACCTTCTTTGAGTATGATCTATACGAACGGAGTTAGAACACATAATTCTTGTTATTTAATATTTAATAATATTGAATGCATATACAAGACTATATTTGTATGTAATTATTTATGAATACATATTATTTAACTGTAACTCATATAATGCTTATTAGATTATTTTATGTATATCATTCTATGTAGTCTATTATAGGTTATTATATTTATTTATAAAAAGAGACATCTTTTATAATTGTTTGCTCTTTTATCTTGACAACAGCTGTTCTTGTAGATGCAAGCTGTGTAGATGTCCTATAGAGCCAGTGCCAGCTGTCTCCAAGATGGACCTGCTGCTGGCCAAGACTGACCCCATCAGCGATAGCGGTAGCACCTCTAGGATAACATATTTAAGAAGGGGGAAAAAAACAACTGTGCAACAGCAGCCAAAGAGAGGAGCAAGAATATGTGAGAGAAACAACCCTGCAGACACCAAAGTCAGTGAAGAAGGGTGGGGAGGAGGTACTCCAGGTGCTGGAGAAGAGATTCCCCTGCGGCCCATGGTGAAGACCATGGTGAGGCAGGCTGTCCCCCTGCAGCTCACAGAAATTAACGGTGGAGCAGATATCCAGCTGCAGCCCATGGAGGACCCCATGCCAGAGCAGGTAGATGCCTGAAGGAGGCTGTGACCCTGTGGGAAGCCCGTGCTGGAGCAGGCTCCTGGCTGGACCTGTGGATCCATGGAGAGAGAGAAGCCCACGCTGGAGCAGGTTTTTCTGGCAGGACTTGTGATCCTGTGGGCGACCCAGCCTGGAGCAGTCTGCCCCTGAGGGACTGCATCCCGTGGAAAGAACCCACACTGGAGCAGTTTGTGAACTGCAGCCTGTGGGAAGCACTGGCATTGGAGAAGTTTATGAAGGACTGTCTTCTGTGAGAGAGACACCACGCTGGACCAGGGGAAGAGTGTGAGGAGTCCTTCCCCTGAGGAGGAAGGAGCATCAGAGACAACGAGTGATGAACTGACCACAACCCCCATTCCCCATCCCCCTGTGCCACTGAGGGGAAAGAGGTAGAGAAAATTGGGAGTGAAATTAAGGCTGGGAACAGGCGAGGAGTAGGGGGAAGGTGTTTTAAGATTTGGTTGTATTTCTCATTATACTACTCTGATTTCATTGATAACAAATTAACTTCCTCAAGCCAAGGCTGTTTTGCCTATAATGGTAAGTAGTGAATGATCTCTCCTTGTGCTTATCATGACCCACAGGCCTTTTATTATATTTTATCCCCCCTGTCCAGCTGAGGAGGGGAGTGACAGAATGGCTTTGGTGGGCACCTGGCATCAAGCCAGGATCAACCCACCCCAGGATAACAAAGATAATTAAATTCAAAAGAAAACAAGCACTTTCCTTCCTTGTCATCTCTGCCTCTGTGGAATTATCTTCATGATTTGACTAACGCCTAATGGGTAAACCTAAAGAGGAACACTGAACTCTTAATATTCTGCTTTTATTGGTGAATCAGCTATATCTCTAGCTAGTTATAGGACACTGTGGAAAAGTATTCTTTCTTGCCAGTTTTACCCCAGGTGTCTTTCAACAGCATTCACACAGGAAAAAAAAATAATCCTTTGCTATAGGAACTAGTGTCAGATATAGACAATGTGTAGCTGAATTTTTGACCACAAATTTTTGACCTTTTCTGACCAATGATAAGGCTGAACAAGAGCACAGAGCTGTAGATAAGATATTCTCATGAATATTTAAATATCCACCTTCCTCAGAGAAAGGGCATTTTCAAGTGTAAGAAACCATTTTTTCACTTAAAAAAAAAAAAAAATCTCTTGCAAAATACTATAATGCAAACTAAAGGACATTCTTCAGCTTCTTACACCCCAAACATGTTTCCTTGGTTTTATCTCCAGATTTATTATACTTTATTGGCATGGCAAGCATAAAGGAGCAATCCAAATATATCATTTCTAAGCTATAGGAATAAGCACAGAAACAACATTACTGTTGAACACCTTTTTAAAACATCTTTTAAAATTTCCAGGAAGTCTCACTCTAATTTGCTTGACAAAAACCCCCACACTGAGGTAGAACAGGAGGATTAAATGATAATTCTTTGGGAATAATGAGAGGGTAGTGGAAATGATCTCCAGGTGCCACCTCTACCAATCGCTGGTTACTTCTGCATTTTTTTTTTTATTGTAAAATTTGTATTTTGCATTGGAATTAATCCCAAAATCTCACATTTTTATAAGGAGAGACTGATTTCCTTTACTGATTAGCTGAATTACTTTGTGCCACAGATCATACACTATGCCTGGACCAGGCCATGTATACAGTAGCTTCCACTTCTATAATTTTCTCAGTTGGTGACAATTGTGTTGCTTTGCTTTAGACAAGACTGTGGAACATGGAGATGGAAAAAATAAATCAGTGGCAAAAAAACCCCACTCAGACCCATTTATTTTTCTCATTCACAGTGGAAGAATCTGTCTTAGATATATTTTCCCATATGTTGTCCTTTTACATTTTAATAGTTCCACAAAATTTCCTACTGTTTTCCTCAGAAAAAAAACATTCTAAAGCATACTCAAGATCAGGCAATAATTTCATTTATGTGGCCTATATTTGACATTTCTGCATTTTTTCTAGATATGGTTTCCCTGTTGGTATTTATAGCAATCAGAGATTTGTAGGCCATTCTTGAATTAGGCAGACAGGAAATTGAGGTAGATTTACAGTATGTTCAACTCTGTATGAACCATCCAAACACATAATAGTAGGAACTGATTTCTGCTAACTCTGCTCCTGATTTTTTATATTCCAGCTGCACTTGGAGGACTCGAGTAGCACATAACCATATGTATAATCCACCACGTACAACTATGTAATTGTTATTACTTTCTCTCTTTTAACACATAGTCTTGCAAGGAATAAAACTTCCAGGAATTCTCTTGTGCCATCGAAATAGCCATGCCATATACTGCACACATATAGTAACCTCAGCTGAGGGCCTCTATTTAACACAGAGCGCTACATCCTGCTGCTAAAGCACTTTCTCAATAATGCAGTAATTGAGCTTGAGACTTAGCAATACAGCTGGACACATGCAGAAGGTTTATAAAGGTTTCAGACTGTTAAAAATAATAATTCAAAAGCTGTAATATGATTTAGACTTGGCTAGACCGGAACCTTTTTATTATACCTAACTTAGTTACTCTCAAGTTAAAAAGAACAGTTTGAATTTTTCTAACTGTTCTTTCCTGTGTAAATGAAATGGGGCTTATTAGAGGAAAAGAGAGTGAAAGACACTGAATCTTTCCACACACATTTTATTGTCTATTGGGCTGGAAAAAGAGCAATACCACATTAAAGCAAAATAGCCATGAGACACACCTGCTTTCTGTTTGTGTGATTCCTTACCCTCTGTTTACATATGGCAGAATAACATTTGCACTCATGGGTTCTGTATCCTTTAAACATCTTTGGAGCAGGGCAATCTTTGGGTTTCTGTTACTTTCTTTCTACCTCCTTGTATTACCAGTACAGTCTGTCGCTAAAACTCACTTTCGTCTCTGAAAACCACTGAAATAAACTGCCCTTCTGCTGTGGAGACAGGCTGTTTATTTGATACCGCCTGACTTTATTATTTTATAAAACTTTGATTTGCCCATCTCCAGTTCTCTGACTGTCTGTGGGAAGTGTGAGGGTCACGGTTAGTAATATTGCAAAGTCACTGTAGGAACAGGTAATGCCAACAAGTCTGCTGTGAACTACAAGCAAGAACATTCACCTCTGTGAATTGTGATGAAACAAAGAGGACCCCTGATGAAAGGACTTTAAAAGGGACCATTTGAATTGTCTGTGTAAATCTCAGGAGTGATAAGCAGTTTTCTTTTGTTAAACTGAAAAATTCTCATTATTTCCAAAGTAGGGATATTCTTTAGAAAGATACGTCAACATACAACTCACTAAGAGTGAATGTGTAAGAAATAAGTGTGTGTGTATGTTTTGTTGTTTTTTTTTTTAAATTTATTTCCTAATCATACTATGATCCCACATTGTTTGTAACTTTCTTAGTTAAATCTGATAACATGAATGTCTACAGGAAGTTAATTTCAGGACTATGGCAGTGATTTATTTAATTAAGAAAACACATTTGATGAAACTTAAAATGAGATACAAATTAGATTTGTTTCAAAAAGAAATGGATTTTTTTTAATGCAGTTATGCAAATGAAAAAAAACACAAAACATAGAGCAACAATGTCATATGACTTCGGAGGCCAGTAACAGAAAAATCAACTGCAAAATTTCTACAAATAGAGTACTGGTAAATCATGGGTTGAGGTTTGTTTAAACAGATGGTTTGCAAGATAGTTTCCAAAAACTTACATAATATTCACAAAAAAAGCCTAATCAAAGAAATTATTACATTAAAACAGAAGCAGATTCACTGGAAAATTTATCTAATAATACAATTACTCGAGAATCTTTGCCATTAAGTGATGAGACAATCTGTTGAAAGAAGACAAAATGATAAAATGAACAGAAAGCTCTTTTATTTCCATTTAAAAATACAAGAAATCCGTCAGGACTGTTATATTGGTTTCTTCTTCTAGTGAAAAATGGGAAGCTGTGGCGTAGATTCTGCCCAGTATAACTGCTCTATAGATGTTAATTTTTCTCATTATGATTCCTTATGAATGAAGGAACAAGTAGAAGACCAAATGAAAGACTTTCTGACCTGAGATATGACAGTGATTAAATATTCCCTTCCCTTCCCTTCCCTTCCCTTCCCTTCCCTTCCCTTCCCTTCCCTTCCCTCCCCTTCCCTTCCCTCCTTTTTATGTAGGTAGGTATCAAGGCAGGTCCAGAGTGGAATTGTTCTGCAGAAGGAAGTGTGGAATTTTGTACTTAGCAGGATAAATATTTCCCGAGAAGTCAGTGAGCGTTTTGTTTCAGTGACCGGGCAGGGAGACAAGATGGTTCTCATGGTTTCTGAAATTCCCGTTTAAGATGCCAGTCTTAGATACCTGCCAGAGTCTTTTATATTCTTACTATGTCATCTTTTTGCAAGCTCCTAGACAAAAAGCACAAGTTTTAATTTTACAGAAATTTCACTAGATCTTTTAAAAGTTTTTTATTATGTGCTTTTAAAATATGTTACTCTGTTATTTTGATACTATTTTCCTCTCATTTCTCTATGGCTGCTGCACAATGAAATCTTAATTCCTTTTACAGGTTAGTCTTTATTATTGTAAACACAATGGACCGGCTTTTCAAAATTCTTTCCCCAGTTTGCACATTAAATGTATTTAAACATATTTTAATGTCATAAAGAAATGTTTTTAGAATGTCTGTGTTTCTTCTTGTCTGTCACTGACATGCTACTTAAATGCATTCAGATTAGTTTAAATGCACACACATTCCTGGGAAAGGAAATTTCAGAGCTCATCTGTTTAATGTTACTGATATACTGTTATAGGTAGAAGTTCTTCTTTTAATTGCAAAAATTGTATTTCTTAATTAAAAGGTTTGAAATAAAGAAATTATATATTCAGGGTTAGTTGAGAGGAAAAAAATCAGGAAAACGTCTTTAAGATGACCTCTCAGGGAACATGCTTTATTTAGAAAAGGCTAATATTTGGAGTCCATTTTGGATAACAATTTTAAATGAAACTGGATAAAATGCAGCAGAAGAAATCATTGAGTCTGATCTCCGCATCAGCAGAGATCGCTGATTATATTGGACTTTTTATCTCTGATGTCTGTAGTTTTGCTATAGGGAATCTGTTCTACCGTATGCTTGATACAATAATATTGGAAGCTCTTCTACTGATGGATGTGAAAAGAAATGGCAAAGAAAATAATAATAATAATAAAAACCCTCTTCTTGAGCAAGTCCTGAAGCAATTGGAGAAGATCAGTGCAATATATTCTTCCTGAATGTTCACTGTCTTTATAAAGATAGCAAGTTGCAGAGTCTTTTATTTCTCAGTGTTGATGCATTATTTTCTCCCACGCTGTGTCACAGCATGCCATCTTGTTTTGCAACCTTTGAAGCCAGGAGACAAATCTCTAAAACATAAGATAAATGTATATAGACTTTTTTTTGTTTAAGAAGCAAACTACCTCCACTGGCGAGCGGGCATCTTGCAGGTGGATTGTCATTTAAAAAACATAAAATTTACATAATTACTGCTTCTAGGACTGTATTCATAAACATTTCAGTTTCTTCCTGAGGAATTGTAAGTGTAAGAACAGCTGTCTCAAAAAAAAATCTGATTATCACAGTTAATTAATTTACCTGAAAGACAGCAAGATAGCAAAACCTGATTCATGTCTCAGAGAATTTGCGAGCCTATTCTGCATGTACTGCAAGATGAAGGTGACAATGATATACAAAGGTTTGACAGTTGCAGCTGTAACACGGTCCTAATTTTGAACATGAGCAATATGGCTCAGGCTGAACGAATGACTTTAATGAGAGTGTAACAAGCATTTGCTGTGAACTGTATTTTAACATCAACTTTTAGTGAGAAGGGGAGAGACTTGTATTCCTCTGGGCATCTTGATGCTTGATAACTTTAACCATGTTTTATGTTTATTTCCTTTTCTTCGACTTGTCTCTCCAGATAATAATATCTACGCATACAAACACATTCAGTATATAAAAGCAATTATTTATTTCTAAAAAATATTCTATAAGATGAACAGTATCCTATCTCCCCAGAGAAGGTTTTAGAAGTCTTGAAAGAAAGCACCTGTGTCCTAGGAAAGGTTCATTCATGAGTGCCAAGAGGAAAATATCCCTGCTTTCTCATATCCTGTAATCTTATTAAGTATCTAGCTGCCAAGCAACAGCATGTAGGAGAAATAATGAAGTGTCAACGATCTGGGGAAAAAAAAAAGAAGTTGTAATTAGCATAGATGATGGTGCTTAGAAATTAGGAAGCACAGGAAAGTTGTAGTTTTGGAAACCCGAATATTGCTCTCTGCCTGCTCTAGTATTTAAACAGTATCCAGCCAAAGTCCATTTTTTTGGCACGCACAGTCTGCAGGTGGGACAGATCGGTAAGAGAAGGATCATGTGGAAAGCTCCCTGTTGATTTTACTTTCTGTCTTTTCCCAGATCTTTCTCTCTGAGTAATTCCACTTGAATCAGCAAGTTCTACCGTGATTACCCCTTCTATTGAGACAACAGTGGAACTATGCGAAATTTAAATCCCAAAGAAGCAAGTCAAAGTGAAGTTTTGTGTTGTGTTGTATTTCATTTTTAAACAATCAGGTATCTATTAGCAAAGACTTAACATCTGCAAACAAAACAGCTGTCTCTCTGGCTGGATTTCAGTTGTACCTGGGGCAGCTTATTGAGTTTCAAAACTCTGATTTTCACTGCGCTGTTTAAAATCTCTGGTTCTTACAGTGCTTTTTAAAATCTCACGAACTTTCCAAAAGTCATGCAACTTCTAACACTCCCTGGAAAACCTTGGAGTTCTTTGGTGATAAAACCTGCAAGGTCTGTTCGTGTGCTCATTGAGGTTCTTGGTGCCAATTCTGTTACTGTGGGCTGATATTGGCTGCAGGGGAGTTCGCAGCACCGCAGTCCTAATGCCTCTCGGAAAGGCTGCTTGTAGGCATCGCTACCCAGGCAGTGCCTACTTTGGGTTTTCTGGAGAGTGGAAATTATATATATTTCTAAGAGAGGATGATTTATAGTCACTTATTCTTCAAAAGACAGTAAAAACATGTAGTTGATAAAGGTTGGGGAAACACTAAATAAGAAAGAATCAAAGGAAGATGATAATTTAAAAAAATAATTAAATGTTCACCTCTTTCAGAAGTAAAATAGCCATTAAATTTTCAGGCTAACTGGATCCATAACTGTATTTAAATATCTAGAGGTTTTAAAATTTATCAAAATGTAGAGTTCCTTGGTGGGTATTTAAATACTAGTTATGACAGGGCTTCAATACTGTGCACTGGGATTTACCAGGTAAAAATGTTAGCATTACAGGTTTTTTTAATAACTACATTCATCTCTAAGATGTACTGCTGGTTTGTTCATTGCTAGTGTGAAATTGATAAAACTAATTCAAACTGATCAAGCAACAGGAGGATCAGAGATAATTAAAAGGAAATAAAGGATTCCTGAGCCTCTGATCTTTATATTGTATTAACTAATAATAAGTTCAGCCAGAATAATTGAATGTGTCACTAACCTCACATGTTTTTTGATGTATCAATTAAAAGTAAAATAAAGTGCCTCATGAAAAATAAAAGCAAATCAGATATCAAAGGAAGACAGAGGAAAGTTCAATAAAAAACTAAGTGTAAACTGCTTGGCAGAAGTCTGAGAGGAAAAAAAGTTCTGTCCTCACTCCCTGTAAGTGAAAGGGGATCTTTTTTTGCATACACCATCTTCTTGGGAGACCTTCATAACATGGTGACCTCAAATTTTGAGGCTGCATAGTGGATTCTCAACCTGGTTTGCTGAGACGGATTGTTCTTAGCTGTGGTCAAAATCTTATTTATGCAATGATAAAATTGTATGAGTTTTATCTCCATCAACAAGTGTTAATATATGGGTAAGCAAACGGACTGTTTGATTGCTCAGGGCCTTGCCTGGTCGATTTCTGAGTATCTTCAAGCATGGATATTCCAATACTTCTCTGGGCACCTGGTCTAGTGCTTGGCTACCCTTATGGCGAATATTCTCTGCTTGCAGCTAGCATAAATTTCCCCTGCTGCGGCTTGTTACCACTGCATTTTGTCTTTCCACTGTGCACTTCTAAGAAAAGTCCAACTTCATCTTCTCCATAACTCACTTTTGGTAGTTGAAGACTGAAATCTGATCTTTCATTAGCCTTCTTTTCTCCAAGCTGAACAAACCCAGCATTCTTATCCTTTTCTCATATGATATGTACTCCACTCCCCTCATAATTCTGGTGCCTGATTGATTCTCTCCAATTTTTTGCTTTCTGTTGCACAGAGAGGGGAACCTAGGCGCAATATTCCAGTTGGGGCATCACGTGCGCTGGGTAGAGAGAAGTAAACACTTACCTCATTCTGCTGGGTATAGATTTGCAATACAGCCCAATATGCACAAAGCCTCCATTACTAACAGGCCAAACTAATTTTCTGTTAACTGGGTTCTCTATATAGCCAGAATTCACCCTTACTTTTATCACAGAAGACTTCCTGGAACTGTTACCTGTGTATATATGTCTCTGCAATAATTTCTATCAAAATAAACATGTTAAAGAAGTAAAGTCAACAGTATTCACAGGCTTCCTACTAAAAATGGGGAAAAAATAGAATCATGGAGTCATAGAATAGTTTGGGTTGGAAGGGACCTTTAAAGGTCATCTAGTCCAACCCTCCCCTGCAATGACCAGGGACATCTTCAGCTAGATCAGGTTGCTCAGAGCCCTGTCCAATTTGTTTTCTTGTGCTTTAGACACCCATTGAAATTAGTGAGTATAACAGTCGGCTCTCAGTTTTTAGAAGTGTAAGATATACTTACATTTCTTTATGGAATCAGGTGACTGAAACAAGAACGGCCTCCACCCAAAACACAGATATCTATCAGGGGGTGAGGTAATTTGTAATTCAGAACTGTATCGGTAGATTAGAAGTACTGGGAAGAGAAGTGTCAGGTATATGAGTGAAGCCAAAAGAAGAACAGCAAAGGTAAAAGGAAAGATCCAGTGGTTACATGTGACAGAGAAAGGGCTGTACGGAGATGTTTTGGTCACTTTATCTTGAGAGAAATTATAAAATAAATAAAGAGTGAGGGTAAAACATTCAGAACATACAAAAAGCATACCACCAGAAAGGATGGCATTGTTCCAACAGTTAGCCCTTGGTGTGAAATACACCTTTATTTGTTTTTTATCACTATTAGGAGACATGACTTTTACAGGAAAAAAAAAAAAGTTCTTTTTATAGTATAAAACTTCTCAAGTGTCTAATTGGGTTGAAGAGCAAATAACTTTACAGTCTAACAGATGGTGAGCTTCAAGGAGAATCTACACACCAAAAATGTACCAATTTAAGTGGTCATATACTAATGTTGTACAAATACACCACTCCAAGGAATTTGTTTTTAATCTGATGGAGTTTGATTACTCTAACACCCTTCAGCTGGCAGTCATAAATTGGTCTAAGTGGTTAATACAGATTTTTTAAATATAGTTAGATATCCTTAGAGCTAAATTCACATAAGGCCTGGGATTGAAGTACCCACACCAGAAGTCCGGACTGATTTCTAACCAATATCAGTTTACCTCCCTCGTCTGTAGAAGAGTATAGAGCAAACTAACACAGATGTAGCTGTCTAGGTTGAGTCAGATGAATCAGATATATGAATGAAGTCACTTGGTGACTTGCCTGGAAAGAATGTTGTTTCCTGCTACTGCAAATTAAGGCCCTTTCTGCCTAGATACTGAGGGAGGGGTAGATATATCCTCAAGGTGATAAGGGTTAGTGTCTGAGAGACCTACAGAGCATGTGTGCTGTGCGAGGGAATAGAGACAGAAAACAGTTTGACAAACATGACTTTGGAAAGGACATAGGATCCTAGCGGTACTACATTGCAACCCCTGTATATCTAAATTAATGGCTTAATGCTTTTTTTTTTTTTTTACAGGTATTCCTGTAACAGCTATTTGTGAACTGTGTACACAGTCAATAGGAATACAGAATCAAAGCGCAATTCCTCTCCTCTATACTCCCTCTCCTTTCCATAGTACACCATGCTACATCAATGATAAAGAAAAGTGCAAATATAAGGTTATTTAATGTTTTCATAGAATTAAAATATTTCAGCTGTCCTGCATGCCTTCCCAGCCTGCCCTCTCAAGTCCCAGATGGGCCCTGTTTATGTCACATACATATGAGTGTGTGTGCGTGTGTAAGTAAAATACCTTTGTTCTGAGAATGCACCAATTAAAGAATAAAGCTTTGTTTAACGATACTTCATGAGCCCATGGTGTTATGTCTTCAAATTATGGACTCAAGCTGAAAGCATATTGCAGGACAATTTAAAAAAGAAATTTTAAAAACAATTAGAGACTATTTTATACAATATTTTCAACTGTTTAACATATCTATTTTTGTGGTTCTCGTGAAATCTAAATTGCCCCGTGAGTCACTTAGGTATCACTTTCCCTTTTCCTAGGAGCAGTTTAGGAAAAGGGTGTTGTTCCAGATTTGACAGGATTCGGCTCTAGAGAACCCATCACGTGCACCCAAGCATGCATTAAATTACGTGTTGCAATCACAACAAAACAAATAAGGCAAAAGATGGCTGTGTATTTCCTTATGCTTCGTACTTACGCACGGGCAGTATCCTTCATCCCCTGCCATTGCAAATTAAAGAATGGGCAGCAGAGAAAACACTGTGCCAGCACTGCTGTGCAGAATGCGTGCTGTGCTCCACAGGGCACGAGACGTTACCTGTGCTAAGTGGTATTGCAGTGTTTGCTCACGAAAGGAGACATCTGTGTCTCAGACAGCACAGAAGCCCAGTACTCGCTTTCACGGCCGTGTGTGAACTGCCCTGCTGGTTAATGCTGACAGAGACAACATTTACACACTGATACGCTGAAGGGGAGAGAAGCTTCAGCTCCTGCTCTGTGCCTGTTCCTGCATCTCATAAAAAAGGCTGTATCCATTCTAGCCCCAGGCAGGCAGGTCAGGGCTGCGTATGCATTGCTAGCTACTCTTGTCCCTCACCTCCTTCATGAAGAGTTTCTGTGATTCTTGGGAAAGTGATTTCAGTCATTCTGTATAGTCAAAGCGAGACCCAGAGGACAGTGTATTAGCACTTTTTTTTTTTTTTTTTTTTTTGAGACGTTGAAGTCCAAAGCAGAAGTATTTCCAGACCGACAGCTTAGTACAGAGTTTGAGACATTACCTTCAAGGGTAAGCAGAGGAAATGTTAAGTTAAGCGTGTCAGTTATAGCTGGCTTATACACAGCATGCTCTTTTTGAGTTGACCTTGGTGGTACAGGGAATACTCCATGCTTTTGATCCAAAATAGAAAAAATTACTATGAACTTTACTATGAAATTAGTGTTAATATCTTAGTGGCAAATGTTAATGCATTATGTTATATCGGATGTTGATTTTTTATTCTGTACGTCTATAAAACATGGAATGGCCTTCATTGTGCAGTACACTGGATGTTTGCCTTGGAATTTCATGATTTCTCCTTTTCCCTGCTCAGTATGAAATTGTTAATGACAATGATGGAAGAGGAAACACCTGACAAGTATTAGACAAACTGTTTATCACATTTCGGCTATAGAAAATATATTGTACTCCCTTTTCTATGCATAATCTTGCAGTGTGTAAATTTAATAGTGGAATCTGCAGGGTGCTTCTTTTCAGCTGGCACACATAGGGTAGGCTGGAAACAAAATAATTTACAAAGGACTATGGCATCACCTGGACATTTTCTGCCTCAGGTTCCTGGCAGATTCTGTCCACAGAAGAGTTAAAATAGGATTGGGAAAGAAGGTTTTGGAAGAAAGGGGTCCTGAGCTACAATAAAAGACTAACGTTTCTTCTTCTCCATTCATAGAACTTCCGTATTTCCAAATCACTACCCAGGGTTTGTTGGAGCTGCAGTCAACAGTTTGCCATAAATTCACTTTTTGGCTTTAGCTGACAAATGA
The DNA here is from genome assembly GCF_000708025.1 of Charadrius vociferus. Taxonomy (NCBI): domain Eukaryota; kingdom Metazoa; phylum Chordata; class Aves; order Charadriiformes; family Charadriidae; genus Charadrius; species Charadrius vociferus. Next base: position 368,287 of record NW_009647572.1, on the reverse strand, counting down.
AGTATGAAACCTGCCAGTAGCTGCATATTTTATTCAATTGTTCCATCTGAAAGTTAGACAGAACAGAGTAAGGGTTACACAGGAAAGGGTGAGCGTGACAAAGTGGAAGGGGAAAATTTTGGCCTCACAGCAAACAATAATGTGTTAAAGAGACTAATTGATTATTTTGAAGGATTTCTCTATTGATCCAAGTTAAGCCCTTGCTAGTTTCTGGTACATATGAGAAATTTCTTGTCAAATGATGTTTGTTAGCCTTCTGCTACTCCGGTTCTTGAAGGCAGTATGAACAATGCAGACTTGATCAATTATAAACCTGTATGTTACTAGTCTGACTCCATTCACTCACTGGACCATGTTTAACAAGTCAAAAGTATACCTGTTTCCTTCTGTGTGTACTTTATCCCCTCCCTCCTGATTTTACACAGCCAGGACATTACACTGGAAAGGATACAGAGCAGTAGGTAGAAAGGCATAGTGCAGAATCACAGAAGGGAATACTGTTGTTGTAGCAGTTGGTAAAACTTCACTGAGCATAAAAATATCTGGGATAAATAAGTAAGACTGCAGAAACAGTGCCCAAGGTCAAATCACAGAAGCACAGAATCGCAGAATGGTAGGGGTGGGAAAGAGCCTTCGGAAATCATCTAGTCCAACCCCCCTGCCAAAGCAGGTTCACCTAGAACAGGTTGGACAGGAACACATACAGGCAGGTTTTTAATATCTCCAGAGAAGAAGACTCCACAACCTCTCCAGGCAGCCTGTTCCAGTGCTTTGTTACCCTCAAAGTAAAGAATGTTTTCCTCTTGTTGAGATGGAACTTCCTGTATTCCTGTTTGTGCCCGCTGCCCCTTATCCTGTCACTGGGCACCACTGAAAAGAGTCTGGCCCCATCCTCTCGGCACTCGCCCTTTAGATATTTATAGACATTGATCCCCTCTCAGTCTTCTCTTCTCCAGGCTTAACAGACCCAGGTGTCTCAGCCTTTCCTCATGAAGGAGGTGTTCCATTCCCTTGATCATCTCTGTAGCCCTCCTCCGGACTCTCTCCAGTAGTTCCCTGTCCTTTTTGAACTGGGGAGCCCAGAACTGGACACAGTACTCCAGATGTGGCCTTACCAGGGTGGAGTAGAGGGGGAGGATGACCTCCCTCGACCTGCTGGCCATGTTTTTTTTAATGCATCCCAGGATACCATTGGCCTTCTTGGCCACCAGGGCACATTGTTGGCTTATGGTCAACTTGTTGTCCACCAGAACTCCCAGGTCTCTCTCAGCAGAGATGCTTTCCAGGAGGTCAACCCCTATCCTGTACCAGTGCATGGGGTTATTCCTCCATGGGTGCAGGACCCTACACTTGCTCTTGTTGAACTTCATTAGGTTCCTCTCTGCCCAACTCTCCATCCTGTCCAGGTCTCACTGTACGGCAGCACAGCCTTCTGGTATGTCAGCCACTTATCCCAGTTTTGTGTCATCAGCAAATTTGCTGAGGGTACACTCTGTCCCCTCATCCAGGTCGTTGATGAATATGTTCAACAAGACTGGACTCAGTACTGACCCCTGGGGAACACCTCTAGGTACAGGCCTCCAACTAGAGTCTGTGCTGCTGACTGCAACTCTCTGAGCTCTGCCATGACAAGATTGGTCAAAAGGCAAGGTCATAACCCTTAGAAGCATCTGTTTGAGTTGCATGCACTAAGAGCAGATGAACCCAGAATGTGAAGACAAGGTGAGAAATGCAAAACGAGCTTGATCCTGTAGGAAGGCCAAAAGACAAAAAAAACCTGAGCAAAGTATTTCTTGAGAGAAGTCTTGAAATTCAAGCAAATTATCTTTTATTTTATCTGACCCATGTTCAGGAAAAATACGGTTTTGTTTATTTTTTTCAGTAAAGAAAGTTGTGTGAAAATAACTAGCTGCAAAATCAGTGTCACTCATAAATTAAGGCATTACAGGAAGTGACAAATTCCACTCTACCCAAAAGTCATTTAGAGCATCCAGCCCCAAAACAAACAGACAGGCAGAAGAGAAGCTTCTTTCCTTCCTTCCTGCACTGCATGGGTGGTGCCCCTGCACTGGATTACCTGTTGGTGCCACATCCTTGTGCCAAGATGCATGATACAGATAGGTTCATGTCAATAACAGAAGAACAGGGATACTCCCTGACACACCTAAGCTCTTGCTCCCTGTTGTAATTCAGGTTCTTTTCAACTGTAGAGAAGCCAGTGAGAAGCGCTGGCACCGCACACCACTGAGGACTGTGTGATTGGCAGCTGCACAGGAACTGTGTAGAGATGGAAAGTGGGGTGGTGATGGAAGAGCAAAGCCTGGTAGCCTGACCTTTTTCCTTCCCCAGTAAAATCTATTCCAGAAGACTGGTTGGAATGCTTACTCGCCGTGTAGGAGTTCTGTCTTTACATTTACTAACAAATTTAAAAGTCAAATTCCCAAGTCAAGGCCCCTACCAGTATTCTGAGAACTGGTATTCTGAGTTTATTTGCTTTCTGTTGATGCTGTCTTACTCTGCATCAACTGCTGCATTTGCCAGCTGTTTAAAACACACATGAGAGATAACAAACTGTTATCAAACAGTTAACAAACCCATGCTCTGGATCAAGTCTCTGTTTCAGATGGATCTGTATGCTGATCACCTTCTAGGTGACTATTCTAACCACTGGGCTTTGTGGTAGAGGACCACCAGCAGTTTTGTGAATCTAATTCCTTCATTTTCATCATAGCTGCCGCAAACCAAGGTATTTCTGAAGTGCCAAAGAAATATTTTAAAAACAAACTGTAGCTTTGAAAATATTTAGTCATCTTCATATTGACTGAAACAATCAGTCAATTTTCCACAAATTCAGAATAATTTCTAGTCCCTCAAAACCTTTCATTTTTCCCTGACAAATAGATAATTTTGCAAAGAGAGTTTCACTCAGCTGTACTGATTTGGGATCTAATACTAACCTATTTCTTGATTCAAAATGAATTACACTATGATTTAGTAAATCTAATAAAGATCTAACTTAAGCTAGAATTCCTACAGCAGATTCTGGTTGAGGTCAGGAGTTTCAGGCCATTTCTCCAAGTCCTGTAAACATGTCTGAATAAAAAAATTCCAGTCACGAAGCGTATCACAAAGCATGGAACAAACTCTGCTCTCATTTATGGATCTTTGACACCAGGCAGGTCATATCTGGGTAAATAGGAAGAAAATTTCAGTCCATGTCTTAACCTGGACTGAACTCAGCTTATTCTTTTCCAGAGGAAATATAATATAAGCCTTCAGGATAACGTTCTGAGCAGAAATGTTTTGGAGACTGCTTTTCACATTGCTAGGATCATGAAATCTCTTGATTTAGTTTCTCCTGAGCTTACAGGTTCTGCAAAATATTTCTTTCAACAAAATAAAGCAAAGTTTTAAAATAAAACTTCAAACTTACTTGGCATTTTTCTTAGAAGTCTGAAATATCAACAAGGTTTGCAAACTGCTTTATATGCCTTGCTCAAGGATCTGAGTGAATCTGTACCAAAATTTATTTGGCAAAAGAGACTGATGTTTCTGAATTATATTGATACAAAGCTTCATTATGGACCATATTTAAACTCAGTCCCTGGGGAACATAACCACTTCTGCCTAATTTTCACTACTGCTTAAATCTAAAGGTCAAAGCTCAAAAATAAAAGTCAGAGCAAACTAAAAGAGAGAGAGAAAAAAAAATGCAGTTAACAACACAGACCAAAAACATTCTGTTTGACTAATGGATTTTACCAAACGATGAAGTTGATAATTTTTTAGCAAACATAAGTATTTGTAAGTTATCTGCTTAATATATAACATTATTCTGTTACTGATGTGGATGAAAAAGTGAATCCCAGGCAATTGCACATGTTATACTAACCTTTTCTCCTATACCAAAGTCCACCTTGTGAAAAAGACTCATACAATCACAGAGTGTTTTGGGTTGGAAGGGACGTTTAAAGACCATCTAGTCCAGCCGTTCTGCCACTGTCAGGGACATCTTGCACTAGATCAGGTTGCTCAAAGCCCCATCTAACCTGACGATATTAGGGCATCCACAACTTCTCTGGGCAACCTGTTCCAGTGTCTCACAACCTTGATCATAAAAAATTTCTTCCTTATGTCCAATCTAAATCTACCCTCTTGCAGTTTAAAACCATCGCCCCTTGTCTTGTCACTTGGTAAAAAGTCTCTCAAATGTATTAAATGTCAAAATGTATTAAAATAGTTGTTAATGCGGACTCCAGCACAAAAAAATCAGATCAAGCTGTAACATATTTTAAATAAAGTCTCAGGAAGCTGCAGAGAACAGTTGTAACTAACTAAATTTCCTTCTGCTGTAAAACACATATATCCCAGAAACATTTCTGTGTTCACATGGACATCTTAGTCTTCTGAGCTGCAGAAAGTAATCGCAGGATGGAGATTTCACAAATGATGTGTTTGTCAGGAAAATTTGTTTTTTAAAAAGTTCAGTAAACAAGTTACCAAGGCATGAATCAATAGATGTAAACTTCTCTAATCACAGCAATAAGAAAAGTTGTAAATATGCTTCAAGCCTTTCTTATTTTTCCTCTAAAATGTGAACTACTCTGACAAGAATCACTCAGCTGGTGTTCTTTGTTTCATTTGAAAAGAACTTGCCATACAACATGGAAGAATGTCCAACTTTTGTGCCATGGACCCATCATTTTCTAAAATCAGTATCCAGGTGCTGTCAGCTGTTCTGCTCTGTTGTAAGGTAAGTATCAACCAGCTGCTCAAATGTGGAGAAAATACTGATGTGTGGGAGGTTTGTGCTGATGTATGTAGTCATGCAAATCTAAGTGTGTAACTTAATATGGAGAAGTGAAAAGCCTCAAAATTGAAGTCAGTGAGGTCTTTTCTATACTCTGTGGTTAAAGTGAATAAAGAAAGGAACACCTGAGATAAGGCTTTGCAGTGACTGCCTGATCTAAAATCAGAGAAACAGGATCTATTTCTTCCAGAAAGACAAGATACTGCAGTTCAGCTCCTCCTGACAAAGCCATTCAGTGGCATTTCCATTAATTACAAAAGGAAATAATTAAAAACTATTCAGTTGAATCAAAATTTATTATTCAGTGTAGCTACTTGTGCAGCCAAACTAAACCAGTGGCATGATGTTCAAAACGAAAGGGTAACCCATAACATTTAACTCCTTGAGCACATCTATTCAAGGTCAAGTTGGATAGGGTGTTCGCCAGGTTGAAAGCTGTCCCTGCCTGTTGCCTAAACCATGACGTGCTTCATGATCTTGCCAGGCACAGAGGTGAGACTGATTGGTCTGTAGTTCCTTGGGTCTTCCTTATTTCCCTTTTTGAAAATAGGGGCTACGTTTCCCCTTTCCCAGTAAGCAGGAATCTCGCCAGACCTCCATGACTTCTCGAATATGATGGCTAGTGGCTTAACAACTTAATCTGCCAGTTCCCTCAGGATCCACAGATGTATCTCATCAGGTCCCATGGACTTGTGCACCTTCAGGTTCCTCAGGTGGTCTTGCACTCGATCTTCACCTACAATGGGTGGTTCTCTATTTTCCCAATCCTCACCTTTGCATTCTGCGTCATGGGCAGTGTGGCTGCAGTCCTTGCCAGTGAACAAAGAGGCAAAAAAGTCATTGAGGACCTCAGCTCTGTCTCTGTCCTGGATAACCAGTTCTTGCATTTCCTTCTGGAGAGGGCCCACATTTTCCCTAGTCTTTCTTTTCTTGCTGACATACTTAAAGAAGGATTTTTTGTTTGTCTTAATGTCCCTGGCCAGATTTAGTTCTGTCTGGGCTTCACCTTGTCTAACCCGATCCCTGGCTGCTCCAACGATTCCTCTGTATTCCTCCCAGGCTACCTGCCCCTGTTTCCACTCCTTATAGGCCTCCTTTTTCCTTGTGGTCGTGTCCAGGAGCTCCTTGTTCAAGAAAAATAAAAAGAAAGAAGAAAAAGAGAAGATTGCTGAAAAGATTAATTTTCAGCTGTGCCAGTTTCCAGGTTCAGTTAAGTACATGGCCACCCAAGCAGCTGTGCCAATACACTTAAAGGGGCAATGCGAGGGCAGAAATAAATGATGGGAGTGTGAAAAGGGAGGAAGAGTGTGCTGACCCCACACTGCTGCCAAAAGAAATGCAGAGCAGATCCAATGTCAGGCTCTGAGCAATTTATGACAAGAGGCAATGCTGCCGGGCTTTAGTTGGGTCTGCGCATACTGACCCCCAGCAGACAACAGGTACCTGCCAGCTTCAGCGGCAGCTGATCGGTCATTTTGAAGATGTTGCTGATGCCTTAACAGAGGTACCTAAAGAAGGAGACAGGCCCTGAAGTACTTTTGAAGATTCATGGCTCGGTGACTTTGGAGTACATAGGCATAGACATGACAACTTTCAGTACCTGCACACAGAAACTACAGAGCAGGTCAGTATGACAAGCAACACAAACCTCCTAACACATGCTTTCCCTAGAAATATTTCTATAAAAGCACCTCTGGTCTGTATGCAGTGTTTCAGGCAAAGCTTGAGTTTATAAATTCACACCATTCCCCCAGTGAAGCAGCTATCCTTGTAAAAAGGCAGTTTTGTTCAGATGGCTCTGCCATTGCTGGGGCTTTTCTCAGCAAAGCTTTCAGTCAGGAGCTGGCACAGCTCTGCTTGCCTTGTGTCTTAGTTGAGGCAACAGCAGCCTACAGCATATAGTTTAGACAGTTATATTTTAATGTAATTGGTTTTCACTTGTACTGCAGTGTCATAAAGATGCATTTCCCAAACTGATTTGGGGCAGCACTTAGCTTGGGGCTGTGAGAAAAATATGTTATTTGAGATTTACATCACTGGAAATGTTAACTGCAATTGGATAAGTTCACTGGAAAGGGAGCGAAGCTGGAGTTCACCAGGGGAGAACGGGGCAGAGACACTTGAGAGAAGTTGCTGTAAGAGGTGAAGAATCTTTTTATCAGTATAAGAGCTCCAGCACTAGAGCTTCATAACAGTGGGAAACAAAATATATTGTTTACTGGTACTTCAACAGCAGCACACATTTTACACACAGTCTGGGTCTAAGCCATTTAAAAGCTTTATAGGTATGGGTACACAGGCTTTGATTTTTCTACAGTTTCCAGATGAGCTTGAAGAGATAATTAAAAAGGTAATTTTGAATTTTTTAAGTATTTTTTTCTGGGTGATTCTGTGAGTCTATATACATGGGCATATGCGCCTGTGTGAAAATACGTGATATATTCTAGTTGGCGTCCAAAGGAAACCAGGGGGCTTTTGCTGTGGCTTTTTGCTGGGTTAGTGAGGAATCCCTGGCATTTCTCTCCCCCTGTTTTACCACCTCGATTTTGCCCGGTGCTTGAAGGGTGAGGGGCATGAAGGGGAGCAGCTGTGGGAAAGTGCAGCGCCTGGCCCCTGGACCGGGTACCAGCCCTTCTGCCTGGCATAGCCAAGGAGAACCTCCATCCTTTTGATGCCTGGGGAAACACCAGCAGAGGGAGAGGTGTCTGTCCTCTTACCAAACCCTGCCTGGGCAGCCACTGCCACAGGCGGGGTTCATCTGTCCCCTCTGGCCACCTCAGCTGTGACAGTTTAAAATAAGGCTGCTTTTTGCTGCATGTACGTGGTGCAAAGCAAAACCAGAGTAGATCGCTCAAAAAATGTAGGGGCTGAGGTGAGTCTGCCACAGGATAACTAGAGGCAGTTTCCCTGGAGTAAGCTTCATATTTTTTTTTTAAATTTTTGTTCTTCTCCTGCTGCTGAATTTACCTCAGGGCATCTTTTGGCTGCGTGGTGGAGAGACATTAAAGAAGCCTTGGAGTCTGCTGTGGTCTCTATTGGTTCTCCAGATGTGTCTCCTCAGGAGGCCTTTCGTCTGCACAGGTACAGCATTGCCGAGCTTCTGAGCCTCTTTGCTCTTCGTTAACACTCAGCAAAACCTCCTTCCCACACCAAAGGCTTGCATAGCGCTTGAGCCAAAGGTACATTATCACATGGCACCCCCTCCGAATAGCTCATGTTACTGTACAGGGCTGCATATGGAGCTGTAGGTCTGATCCTTAGGATTTTACAGCCTGTCTTTTGTCGGTTTAGTATGGTAGTGTAAGCATTGCTCAAGTCTCTGTTAAGGTGTCCCACTGTCCTGTAACCATGTGGTGTCCCATTTGTTCAGATGCAGCCTTTCTGGCTTCAGTAAAGCTCTTTAGGATGTTTGCCTATTTTTAAATGTCTTCAGGTAAATAGAGCTTCTCTTGTAGATTTATTCAATATGTAAACTTAATTAATGTATTGGCCCTGACCTTTGTAACCTGAGTTTTGATTGCATTACCTATGAGGGAAAATTAAGGAAAAAATTTAGATGCATCCTAAACTTCATATTTCTCCATAAATTTCCAAAATGTTTAAAGTGGCACAAAACAGGAAGAAGCCACCTTTTTTCTTTCCTCAGGAGAGAAAAAAGTGCAAGAGCTAAACTTAGATATTCAGCTCAGGATCTACAATATCCCAGTCATTCCCAAAAGCATAAAAGTATTTTGTAGAGACTTCCACAGTCCCGCTTTCAGTTTTTCCCCATTGTTTCCACCACAAAGTTTTCCCTAATATCTGATCTGAATTTTCTTTTTTGCATAAACCTCTCTGTGTATTTTTGAGCTGTCTGTAAATTCTGTTATTCTTTGCAGATTCTCTAATTTGGTTCTTCCAGTTCAATATCAGGTAAAGGATGTAATATTTCTTCTGAGCTCTCTACAGGCTTTCACTAGGTAGGAAGACGAGCCTATAGGCAACTGCAATCATAGTTCTGTGATTAAAGAATTTGCCCAGAGGGAAGAAAGTAGGGCTCAACTTGTTGCATTATCACAGATCCTGCAATGCCGATGGTAAGATGTGTAGGCCCAGATCCAAAAAGGGTTTAGGTTCTCATCAAAAGCTTTTTGTTCCACTCAGTTACAAGCCTAACCTCTCTCCTACATTTCCACTTTCATGCTGGAAAGTTTGCTGAGAGAATGCCTTTCAAGTTGAGGTACGCAGTGGAAATAGAAGGGGAACCAGGCTGGGTGCTGTTGATGAGACTTAAATATGAGACAGACGCCAAGCTGTTGTCAGTCATGTCAACAGTGATTTACTTTTAAGCCTTTGCAGACCTAAAATTCAGGCATCTGAGGAAACACAGCATTGAAAAACGAGGTGCTGATAGAGTCTGGGCACCTCCAAAGATTAGGCAGGAGCTTTCAAGAGCTCAGTTTTAGGTTCTTAAATTCTAAGTCTCACTTAAAAATATCATCGCCTTCCTCAATCCAGTCCTTGTGATAGCTGTCTTTCTGTGACTGCCTGTTTGGAAAGGGATTTGCAAATGTCTACTCTCCCAAGCGTCTGTTAAGTGAGATAATAGCACTTGAACATTTAATGGGGTCTGAGGCTGAGTATTATCACAGAAGCTGAGAAAAGCTTGGATATTCATCGTTTTCAAACTGCAAGTTCAAATGAAAAGAACTACTTCAGGATTTTCTCATAACTACCTTTATTTCATTACTTGGTTGAAGAGCCTAACCTCTAGACTTGCCATATAAGCAGATAAAATAAGGCTAAACTATAGAATCCATACCTCTGTGGATGTGAGGTCATCAGTAGGAAAACTGGGCTGTATATAGAAGGTTATACTTTCAGGAACAGACATCATTTGAATAGAATGGTTTCAAGATCACATTTTTGGATGTAGTCTCTTTAATGTTACTATGACTCATTTTACAAACATTTGGCACACATTTTTGCATTACGTATCCTGAAATATATGACCTACTTTTAAATTTGAGAAGATGTTAAAAGTTGTGAAAAGCTCAGATATAACAAAAGCATAGGTTCCAATAAAGCACTGAGGAGCTTGAGTTTTTATGAAAACAATAAGATTATCTTTATTGCTAATCTGCAAAACTGAGTTAAATTTTTTTAACATGTCTTTATGAAATGTCTGGCACTTCTATCCTGGAAGTACCATAATTACCTTCATGCTGACCTCTTCACAACCCTGTGTGTGGTCCCAACTAGAACTCAGACTTTTAGACCCCTCAGAAAAAAAAAAAAAAATCCAACCAAAAAAAAAAGCCCCCAAAAAACCCCAACCCCAAACAGCTGTGGAGAAAGAGCAACTCATGCAGTTTCCATCCTCAGAAACTTGTTGATCTGGGATTCAAAATAGATACCTAGAGAGGTCACTACTCAGATGTCAAGAAATACTGTTGGAATATTATCTCCTGCGTTTCTCGAAAAATTTTCCTTGAAGATTGTCCCCACATTCTCTTTAATATAATAGGAGGGTTTTTTTACACCAAAGTATTTGTAGTCTCAAAATGCTATTTACAACTTTTATAAATTCTTCAAGTGAGTTTGTGGCTTTTAGACAGATATTCTGTAGTTTTTTCCAAAGCAGAGAAGTGGAGGCACAGAAGGAGAAAGACTGAATCTTGTAGGTATGAATGTGTTAAGGATGTTGTGGCTTGCTAGGGAGGAACAAACAAACAAACAAAAATTTAATAGTGAAATCTTATTAATTAACCATTTTTTGTATCAGACTATATATTGATTTTATGACTTTCAGTTTTTGTTCCCTAGTGATGTGATGCTACCTCTTTTCATGGAAATATTCCACTGATTATGATGCAAGCAAGGAGGAGACTGGTTCCCAGTTATTAGAAATATTAGTTTATTAGCTATACACAGAAATATTCTAAAAATATCACTGAAAAATAAACAGTATGGTTAAGCAGGAGAGGAAAAATAACGTTTAGAAATAAAAAGATAACATTTCAAGGGAGTAGCATAAATACCTTGCCATATAGGCAACTTAAATATAAAATCATAATAGAGCAAAACAGAAGTAGATTTGAGGAGCAGATTGCTAAATGAAGAAGAGCTATAATAAAAGCATTTTCAAATGCATCAGAATGAAGAAAACTGCCAGGAGCCCATTAAATGTTCAAAGACAGGAAGGACAATGCAGAGTATCTAGGATTATTTGCATGGCTGTGCATTGTCAGAGAGGTGATTTCTACAGAGCAGAGAAGGAGTCTCACAGTGCAGTTCAGGAGGCAGAGTGACCCAGTCTGACAGCTTGTGGCTTGCAAAGTGGAAGACTCTACACATTTCTGCTTCTCTACCTCGCTTCTGGCTGTCTACTCCCACCATACATCTTGTACCAGCTCCTCATCAGAGATTTCCATGAATGTATAATATGCCTTGGAATCAGTGTCCAAAGAGCAAACAAAGATGAAAGTTTGGCTCTTAAAAAAATGGGTGTTGAGAACAGCAATTAATAAATTCCATGCAATCTTACTAATAATAATAAAAAAAAGAAGTTACAGACACAAAAATGTATAGGATATAACACAGAAAAATTAACACAGTTTTTGGAAAAGAAAACTAGACCGTACAAATCTCTCACTTAAAAGATAGTAGGCAAATTAAGAGAGGACATCCACTTTGTACCTGTATTTTCACAAATGCTTATTGCAAGGTGCATTATCAAATGCCTAAAAACCTATAATTGCAAAATCATTAAAAGATCCCATACTTCTGATAAAATAGTGGACAAGTACACCGTAATGCAGAAAGGAAAATTATTTATATCTACTCAATAAAGAAGCATAAAGTTGAAATATTTAAAAACAAGATCTGAAAATCATTGTGGATCATAGTTCTCTGAAAACATGAGCTCAACACTGATTCAGAAAAGCAAGAGAATTATTGAGAAAACAGTGTGATAATACAAGAAGTTACTGTGTTGCTATATAAATTTTGTTCTGAAAGCTTCTAACATGTTGGATGTGAGGAGCTAATATTTTAGGAAATCACATTTGTGTATAAAATAACAAATTCTAAAATTTAGAACAATATAGTTCTTTCAAAACTAAAACCAGTCACACACATTCAAGTGAAAAAAAAAAAAAAAAAAAGAACTTGACAGGTTTCTCAGGCTGTAGGTTAATAAATAGTGTAAAGGAATCTAAGCCTGGTGCACTGCTGAAAGAGGAGTGCCATTCCGTTGCCTGTCCTGGACCGGGCGATCCCTCCCCTACTCTGGGCCCCCCGTGAGCACCTGTATGGCAGCACAGTAATCCAGATTAGAAAATTGATGTAGCCTTTTTTTGTTGTTGCTGGTTTGGGTTTTTTTTTGGGGTGGGTGGTTTTTTTGTTTGTTTTTTTTTTTTTTTTTTTTTTTTAGTTCTGCTTGTTCAGTAAACTTTCAGCTGTGTCAGTTCTTTGATTTTACTCAGCACATGACCCCACCAGCACCAAGACAAATGAGGGTGTGGATATGTATGGCAGAGGGCAGGATTAAATAACACTTTCTTCAATGAAGTTTTATCTCAGATTCTTTTAAATTGATCACCAGCTGCAGCTTCTTAACACAGGTGCTTCCTCAGGTTTTGCTTTGATGGTTAATATACATCTCTCTAGCTGTGAATTTAAAAGCCTTCCTAAATATACCACTTTATAAATATCCCCATAGAATGTATTAGGCCAGCCCTATTCAAGTAAAATAAAAAGCCTGCAACATCTAAACTACTTCTAGCACCTGAGACAGTCCACTTAGACATTTCTTCAAATGCCTTCCTGCTACATTAAAATTGCTATAATTTTAGGAAGAAGTTTAATTTCTCTTCAAGGAGCAGTACTCTGCATAGAGAATATTAAATTTCTTAATCTCACATCATGTTTTTGCAGACTATGAGATTAGGAAAAGGGTAGGGGTGAGGTTCTTGTGCCAGTAATTCTGCTGTCACAAGAAGTTCCCTAAAACACCTAAAGTCTCTGTTAGCCTGATAGGAAGTAAGAATTTTAATAACATTAACCATATGTGGCCCTGTCTGATAAGAGAGTTTTTTATAGCTCTGCTCCCTGTATAAGGTATTGCCTGGTGATTGTCTGCTGGAGAGTTTTCATCCTGCGAAATCCTATTTGATCTCCCTAGAACAGCACTTAATGGGAAAGACATGGAACGACAAATCAAGGAGTGATTTCTACAACCAGAAGGGATGTAGAGGTGGGTAGATTCATTATGTGAATAAGAGTTCAAAGACAAGGCCATAAACGTGTCCAAAATGTTGTTATTGTTCAAAAGATAACAGAACAGGAAATGCCAGAACAAAAATTATTTCTGTTTGCACTTGCTTTGCAGTGTACCTCTTGAAACGAAACAAAGGGAAAGAAAACAACAATATTCCAAATTGTCTTTTTCCATTTCTTTGCTATATATCCTTAGTAAAAACTAAAACCATAAAAGCAAACCCATAAGATTCATCCAGACCTGGGAACTGTACCTGTTATATTCTTATGCTACAGAAAATACAATAGAAAGGAAAGGCAATGAGTCATTCCTTCTGGTCTTTGATCAAAGCATGACACAGGTTTTCCGCATGTGTAACTCTATGAGGCCCTGGGCAAGACACCTTGTGCATTATTCTTTTGGAAGTTCGTGGGTAATATTGTCTTGCAGATGAATACTGGAAATCTTAAAGCACAACCCTTCCTTCTTCACAGCTTCAAAATCTCACCGGAAAAAGTTATAGGATGATCCATCTGCATGAGGATTGCATTGCTTCTGCAGAACTCCTGGCTTGTGTTGATTTCTCTGTGCATCCTGATAATACACACAAAACAGGGGCTTTTTACCCTTATGCCTTTTGCCTATTTCCATGTTGGTGCATGCTGTCCAGTTATGGCCTTTCCTTTTTCAGCAAAAATCCAGGTGTGTGTCGCTCGGACTGGGCTGAATTGCCCTTGCGTGCTGCTGGGGCATGGAAAAGAGCCCCACACTGTTCGGGCTATTTAAAAGCCCAAAAAACAAATCCCGAATCACTGAATGAGGAGATCTTGTAGGGTTTCCTACTTTTCTACTGAGTCACCCTGGTAGCACGCTGTCACAGCATGGCTCTTGAAAACCTCTGGGGAACAGAGATTTGTGAAATGACACTGAGAATATAGATCTCCTAGCAGGTATGTAACCCTCTGAGTATAAGTCAAGAGCTTCTTATAGGAGACAGCCAAGCCACACAATAGGAAGGCAATGCCCTTCTCTGCTTTATGGCTGGAGAAAACCTTTTTTATCCCAATGACAGAAGTAGCAAAGAATCTTTAGCTTTGAACAACTGATATTTTTGTTGAGCACTGTCATTTTGGAGAAGTGCATGGTAAAAGCATAATTTAATTGGCATAGCTAATGGAAGATAGCTTGCAAAAATCTTTTTGCTTATGATTAGGCTAAGGTTATTGTTATGACTAGAAAAAGGTTACTTTTTAAGTTTTTTCTCTTTGTTCCCATTGAATATAGTTTATCTAGTCACTGTCACAACTCCACAACTATTTGCTTCATAGTCAAAAGCTTTGCCATTTAAAAAAAGAAACTACTTAACATGACAGCAAAACAAGTAAAAGAAAGGATATTTCCATGTATGTTACTGAATTTAATTTTAGCTGATTAAAATCTTACAACTCTGAATGGCCCCACAGTAGATTTTTTTTTTTCCAAAACATAGTTTTGGGAACAGTGAAACACTATATTTTGTTGGCAAACAGTTACAAGAATTTAAACCTTTAATCAAGCTCTGCTAAATGCTTCAGTTTATAAATTGTTTATGAGTTACCCAGGAGTTTCCACACAAATCTGTTTCACTTTAATAATAGTCTGGAACTTTTCTACACAGTATTCTGTCCAGTACAGTCTTCTACTCTTCAGATCTGGCCACTGTTATGGTCTTATCAAAATTAGTCTCACTTATAGAAAACCTTAAATATTTTTCAGAAATAAGCCAGTGATACTAATATTGAATAAAAAAGAGATTCTCTGAGGGTTTTCCTTCTTGCTCCTGTTACACACCATAAGGAAGAAAAACGGGCACTGATTCACCTCTACCTACCCGCCAGCCTCCCTTGGCAAGCC
>NW_009647572.1:353058-353333 GCF_000708025.1 Charadrius vociferus | reverse complement strand
TCTTTCCCTTTGCCAGCTCAGAGTGAGGAGTTCTGATTTTGCTCTCAGCCTTACACAGCTGCAGCTCAGCCATGCCCCGGAGCCCCATGACCATCCAGGGGGATTAATCTGCCGTACTAATGACAGGTCAGTTTGTGGGGTCAAAGCATTTTGTCATGTTGTTAAGTGCTCGGGGTACATGCTTAGCCACATAATACCAACAGAGGGAAAGTACTTTGGGTCACCCTCCTGACAAAGAAGTGGTGAAACAACCAGTGGCAAACCTGTTTGATAAG
>NW_009647572.1:346823-353019 GCF_000708025.1 Charadrius vociferus | reverse complement strand
TTACATGTCACACAGGCTTTTGAAGCAGAAAAAAAGACTAAAAGAAGAAAATGATAAAATATTTATTCTCTCATATTCATTCACGTACCTTTTGGTGTCCAAATTTCAAGAAGTCTTTGCAGTCCTTCAGCTTTTTCCGCATTAAATGAGATTCTTAGAGATGTTTTAAGCTCTAGTTAAAAAAGATTTGCCTCTAGTTTAGCCAGATCTGTGAATAATTCTTCACATGGATGAAAAGCAGAGATTTTTTTTCAGTTTTATGGCTACTCAGATATTTTCTGGGTTTTTTTTTTTTTGTTTTTTTCCAAACCTGAATTAATTCTTAGGGAGCCTTTTAGCAATCAGAAGAAGGGGAAATTGGGAAAGAAAAGTGTTAGGGTTGTAATTATACCACTCTTAAGTTGCTTCCTAGCAGCAACATACATTTTGTTACGCTGAAACGCAATGCATTGTTGCCCTTTATTTCTAAAATAATTTGGTAACCTGTCTGAAAACCAAGGCTGCAAGGAATCCTGGTGTTTATTCATGTTTTGTAAAAAGCTATTTAGAAAGAGGAAATCATGTCTTTTTGACAGCTCCAAAAAATGGTACTCTGAAGGAAAAAAAAACCTCGTTTCTATTTGGGGCTCTTTATACTGCCACATCTGTACTTCAGATGTACAGCTTACATTGTTTTAGCTCACTCACAGTCTTGACCAGGACTGAATCATGCTCATACTCCATCCCTACTAGCTTGTGTCATGGGATGTGGCAAAGTGAAATCCAGACTTAGACAGGCCCAGCAAAAACAGAAATAACAGCTGAATTAATTTACCTGCTGTGAAGGTTCTTCTTAGATCTTATCATAGTGAAGGATTACCTGAAGAAAGTTTGTACTTGCACACATTCAAGGGAATGTGCAGAAATATAAGAATTAGCAAATCAAATGGTAACACCAAATATAAAGTGAACTATCACAGAAGTGGATGAGAAAAGTCAGCTATCAACATATCTATCTTTATTTCAGAAAAATCTTAAATTACCTTTTCTTCTGTCTTTTTATAAAAAAGGTAGCAGCCTATACAAAAACAGGGCCATGAGAGCTTTCCTGTTGCATCTCAGAAAGAAAAAGTGGTTTCAGCTGTCATCTTGAAAGGGTCTGTAAACTTTGCCAAGAAGAAAAAAAAGTCTCTGAAAATATTCTGTTCAGCAGAGATTGTGAAAAGAAGCACATCAGAGAAAATGAATGTAGAGGCAGATGTCGTACACATTGCAATGAAGAACACAATTTCTTCCAAACTTGTTGTTGTAACTAGTCATACATCTGTAACATACAGATCTGGTTTTTCTTTGAGTGGAATGTATTTATGCATTTACATCCAAAGGCTGATTCATTAATGAAAAATCCAGGGCCAAGATTTTCAAAAGGGACTAATGATTTTGAGATCCCAAGTCCAAACACCTCAAAGGAATTTTATGTTCGCTCACATAAAATTGCCAGGTGGGGGTGCTGGAAATGACAGCATGCAAAAGGCATGAGCCACTTGACCCATGCACTGGGTTTATAGAAGACAACTAATAACAGCTTTACCAACCCTTGCAGTGTAAAAATGACTTTGTGAAACACCTATCCCTCTGAGACTCACCATTGCTGGAAATAAAAATTTCAAAATGCAAGTGCTTAAGTTTCAAGAAGCTTATTTTGATTTGCTGTTTTCTGTAATTTGATTCCTTTTTAGGATTGTCAGAGCTTCTTTGTTTACTGCTCACCACGTTTATCAGGGTAATTATTTAAAACAAAGATGCAGTTTTAAATACCTTGCTACAGACATCCTTTTTTTAAGAGTCTTTAAGAGAGTGTGTTGTTCTTCATCTGTTGCATTATAGTATGCCTCAAAGTATTGTTTACATCAAACAAATTAAAACTATTTAAAAGAGAATATTATTGCAGTCACGCTGTTAAGTATTTCAGGTAGTAAATGTGCCATAAAAATGACACATAAAAATCATAAAAATTGTCCTCAGTGCTGGAAATAACACATACCATAATATATTGGTGTTACCATTCCTTACTCTCGGGCTGCATCACAGTCCAGACTATTGACCGCTGCTGGGAAGAATGAATGCGACACCTGTACCCTAATGGTTTATGAACATGGTTTTTTCCCCCAAAGCAAATTGATTTTGGAAAATAAAGTTGAAATGAGCTTTTTTTTTTTTTTTTGTCTTCCCTGTGATGCAAGTATGAGAATCAGGATATTTGGATTTTTCAGAGATATCACACATGTTTCTTGTTGGCCCTTGCCAAGTATAACAGAAATTTAAGGGAAGAGCCCTTTTTCCAGTTGAGGGAAATGTTTTGAGAAACTGTAGTTTATTCTGAGTTAACTGGGCAGTACCACGAAGTTCCCATAGAAGTGTAGATCTTTATTCAGCCCACCTAACTTTAGGTGCTAAGTTAAGATATTTGCATCAGAAGCCTACTCAGCCGAAGTTCCCTTGATTGTTGATGAAAAGTGATATATGTCTCCAGACAGTGATTCAGATGGTGGGCTAAGTTGCCTTTTTTAACTACCCTCCCCTGCTGATCGTGAATCATTTTCTTGATCCTCCCCCACTAGTTTTAGAACTTAACATGTCTCCTCGAATAGAGATGTGGACAGAGGTGCATATAACTTAAACCTGCAGACAGTAACCTTGCTTTTCTTAGTTGTCAGACATTTCAATAGCTGAGTATGGATAGAGGGGTCCATGGATCACAAACTGAAAACCATTTCCATATAGGCAGTAGTTGCTACAGCAACAAGGCTCCAATGCTGGATAAGCAATTAATGGTAGCTGGGCTTTTATGAGCTGTTGTACCTTGATTGAATGGAAATAGGTATCAAGGCATCGAAGGTTTACATTGAAGGAGAATATGTAAAATGAAAATTTGTTCTCTTTCACAGAATTAGGGAAGAATAACTTACATTACTTAAAATAAATAAGTCTGTCTTAAAGTAGGAGCCATTAAAATGAATCAAGGCTTTGGGAATTACAATTTTTTGGGAATTACAATCAAATTGCCAGGTCTCAAGAACCAGCAGTGTGCCAAAAATAGGCTCTATTTAGAAACAACAAGGCAAGGAAAATATCACAATTAAGTGGTAAATGTTTGAGCCTTAGGGTCTAAATACTCATTAGAGCAGACAGGCTTATTAGCTTGCAAATGTGGGAAATGTACAGGTTTTTGTTCCAAGGAAGAGTCAGCAGCTCTGTGACTGGAGCACTTGCTGGGATAAAATTGCTTGACAGAAACAGAAATTGTTAGGAGCTGCCAAATCTGGAAGCCCAGCAGGGGCAATGCTGCTGCAGCTCCGTGATGCCCGCAGGTCCTCCTGGCAGTGAGGCTGAGTGTGTACCACAGGCACATGCACGTGCACACACACACTCACACACACACACAAATGGATCTCCCAGCAGATCCCAGACCCCAGGATATCTCTAGAATTTAGCCAGGCCTGACACTCTCCTTATCCCAGTAGACTGTGCCTCCAGGTGTCCGACTCCCAGCAACATCCCCTGGCCCCAGGCCACGTGCCCTGCTTGTCAGATGGTCCAGCTCGACACTGGCCAGGGTCATGTCCTGACAGCCCATCCTTGTCATACCCCGTGCTGGCACCACGGGCACACAGGACTCCCATCCCTTGTCCACCCCCATACACACAGGCACACAGCCCAGAGAGCCCCACATCCAGGAAAATCACTAGAAATGGAGTTTAGTGAGAAGCTGGGACAGACTGACCTACGCTTGTTACACAAAACCGGCTCTTTTTCTCCCTTTCTGCCTCTTTTCCCACACTTGCTCCTCTCCAAACCACCACAATCCATCCCTTTCCCCGCCTTCATTGCCTCCCCTAAACATCCCACAGTAAGTCCTGTGCAGTCCCCAAATGCTTTTCCCTGCACCCCAGGCAGTGCCCCCGGTCTGTGGGGTGACCCAGAAAACCTCCTCGCTGACTTGTGGCACTGGGTGTCCCCCGGGGCACATGGGACTAGGGATGACCTGGAACAGCCCTGGGGCTGGAGTGGGGTCTCCTGTCTCTGACAGGGGCGTTGGGGTACGCCCTGCCGCCGTGCATTTGGGGCTGTGGGAATGAGATTTTCACAGGGTGGGGGGTCTTGTGAAGCCCCAGAAGGAGCAGGGCAGGAGGATTTTGGGGTTTGCCCACCTGTGGTGCTCCTCTGCACTGCCTTCTGTGTGTGGGGCAGCTAACAGAATGCTCAGGGACTTCAGTCAGAATCAACAACATCTGACAGAAATGTTTTATTCGTTGGACTATTGAGTATTCAGGGTCATCCTCTGAATTTTCTCACCCTGTATCCAAATATTCTTCCAATAAACATTTTACAGAATCTTGTATGTTCTAGGGGAAAAAAACCCAACGTTTTAATGAATCAACTCTTACTGATGGAAATCACCTTACAAGAAAATTTTTTAACTAGCCATCACTGAACAACTCTGGTCCTGAACCTCCCAGCTGCTGTAATCAGAAGCTGATTGTTACATTTGTGTTGCACAGGCGAGAAGAGAGCATGTGGTGGTATTGATTTCAGCCAGGAGAGGAGCATAGCAGCATCTTCCAGGAACACTTAGAAGTGATGCTTTAATTTTATTACTTTTACCCACATAACTCCAAGCCAAAAGAAGGACTATTAAGACACTCCTAATAGCCAAATCTTTTTCTTTAGTTTCTCAGTTAAAACCTCTATTGACTTCATGGAGACTTATTCTTTGTGGGGAGCTATAGAATAAGTTACATACTTGTGAACGGTTTGTCACATTTCATGTAACAAATGTGGCTCAGCGCAGTGACTTTTGCACTGCTGCACGTGTTGCATTTGTGTTCATATTTTGACCGTAAAATATTGGTCATTTTTAAGAGAAGATTCATGCACAGTAGATGCACTTTATCATGCAGACTGCTATTTTCAACTGCATTCCAACTTACACGGTGTCCTCTGTGATAAGCATTTTGATGAGCAGATCAACAAAAATTGAACAATGAAATGAATACATTGCCCTTTTGTCTGCATTTTGCCTGTATCTGTTAGTCTTCTTCGCATGGTGCATTTTATCAATGAATCTTAACACCCAGAACTGAATGGATTATTTCACCAAAGTCAGCGTCTGTGCAGATGTACACACAGCAGAAGACAAACACCTCTCATAGCAGCTTGCCACTATGGAACTTAACTTCGGAGGCCTCGAGATGGCTGAGATTTTATTGGTCATAATAGTTTTTAGAGCAAACATATGGTTTTAAGTATAGATTTAATTGTCTTTTCTCTGGACATACATATTTTCAGAATAGTTTATAAACTGTTTCATTTGTTTACTTATATTAACTCGTCCTCGTTTTCTTTTTGGTACAAAACCTGATGGGTTTAAAACTGTAAGTATTTTTCATGGTCCATGGGACTTAAAACTGGGATTAAGAAATATACTTTCATTAATCTAGATCTGTATTTGGTCAATGTCTTCTCATGAAGTACCAGAGTCTCCCCTCCTGATGACTTGTGGCTGTGATAGATCATGCTAGTGTTTTGACTAGGAGTCCAGCTCCTAGCCGAGACAAAAAGGACTTCAGTTGGGCTTTCATGTGTCTTTACAGGAAGATAGCCAGATCAAAATATTTAGTTTTCAGACCCCTGGTCTTTAAGGAAAATGAAATAAAACAAAAGCAGTTTTCTATGGAACACACACAGTTTTTGCAAAGAAAAAAAAAATTGGTTTGGTCAAAAGCCCAATTTTCTGTTGAAAGAGTTTCCATGTAAAATGTTCAAGCAACCATAAGATATAGTAATAAATATAAATTAACAGAATGTAATGTTTCAGACTGTCTCCTTACACTTACTCACTCTCACACACACAGACACACACATACACAGAAAGGAGGGACTGCTAGCGAGACTGTGGTGTTCATTTTACTTGTCATTTAAAGAATCAGAAAAAAGACAGTGAAGAAATGTTTTCTAAGTTATAAACCTCAAACAAGTTTAAAAAAAGAATGATACTTCTGGAAGGTCTATTGAGACCAGCATCATTAACATGATACTTCACCGAGAAACTGCTTCGTAGCCCTTAATGCAGACATCTGTAAAAGATAATTGAGCTTAGATAAAATTTTTAGAATATTAATTCACCGAATAAGCGTGGGTTCTCTAATTGTATAAT
>NW_009647572.1:291907-346787 GCF_000708025.1 Charadrius vociferus | reverse complement strand
ACTGCTTAATGAGACAGAGAATTAGCTCAACTTCAGACGTGTCATATCTGGTAAGTCAATGGATTATTAACTTTAATGCAGTAAATGCATTGTTAGTCTCACATTTAACAACATAAAAGTCCAAGATAATGGTTGGGAAGCCCATGAAATAATAATCTGTATGTTATAAGTTCATAATAAAAATGGTGACCTGTGTATATATGTAAGTAGATGAGGTGAATGGTGAAAAACACAAAAGAAGCAGAGGAGAAGGGAGAAATAAAAATGCATACAAGTGACCATTTATAATTATATCATCCAGAGAGCAGTTTAAACACAGCCATAATCCATGTGGTTTCTACTCTTGTCACTGGCTAAAGCTCAGAAACTAAGTAATTATACTATATTAAGGAAGCGCAGAACCCTTGGTACCAGCTACCGGATAGGCACATGTATTCTTGACTCTACCTGATCCAACAGGCTTGCACAGAAAAGAGATTAATTGAGCCTTTGATTTAGGTATTAGGCATACTCAAGGTTTTGTTTTCTTGGCTGGAATCATGCCTTAGGTCCAGCATAGATGTACCCAGATAAACTGCAATCATGCAGTCATGCCATGACAGACAGAGGTGCTCCTAAAGCTGCACAGGAGCAGCCATCCACTGACACCAGCATTGATGTGGATTGGCCAGCTGCAGGACTTACTGGGTGAGAGATCCCTGAGTTTCATCTATGCACCTCAGGGTCACATCTCACACATTTAGCTGTGAAGTCCTTTTGGAAAACATGCAGTTTTTCTGGGCAGAAAAAGGTGGCTGTACAATAACTTTGCAGGAAAACAATTAGGTTGTGGTTCAATGTAGTAAAACATAAGATAAGACTAGATTATAATTCTAGTTTGTAGTGGTCCTCAAGAAGCTGAAGAAACAACAAAGCTGCTGTTCTGAAAAGGCAACAGAAGAGAGTATAAGCAAGTATGTAGTCCATCTTATTTATTTTCAAATATCCTAGAACAATGGTAGTCCTGAAAGCCTTCAGGAACTAAGGTATTTTCTTTTGCTCATTTTCACACAGAGAGATCTTGAACGTGCTGCCCTTGTACAAAGTAACAGCAGCTGTACGCTGCAGTGAGGGATGGGACTCCTTTCCAGGCAGTTGTTGGCTGCTCTCTGCTTTGATCTTAATACACAAAACCTTTCAGAAATTAGTTGAAGTAACGGAAGTCTCAAGACAATGAAGCAAAGGGCTACAGACGCATGTTATTGTTATAGATCAATTAGGCAGCAAACAGGGAGTGAAATAAAGCCAGGTTAGCTCATTACATTTTATGTACTTGGGATCAACAGGGATGATTCAGAAATTCCTTGAATTGCTTTTGTGCTAAGTTTAGGGAAGTTTGTTTTGTAAATACTTGCTTATTAATTTCGTTCCTTGGAAAGGATCTCAAAGAAATAATCTTTCTTTGTAGAAGGATGTTGGAAATTTTATATAAACATTGGTCTTGAGTATAGTGGTTTTATTAAAAATTACTTTATATCAGTCTGAAAATGTCAATGCCAAATGTGAACTTAATTAAGTTTTACACATGTAAGTATTAAGCACTATAGGAACATATGCAGTTAGGTGCTGAGGTGAGATTTTCGGACCAGTATATATTCCTTTAGGTATTTCATATAAAACTCAGTTCTTTTGCTGACTTTTTTCTAGGCATAATTACAGCTGCATAACGTACATTTCCAAATATTCAAGAGAAGATTAGAAAACTTCATAATGGACAGAGTCTTTCTGAGACAGAAACATTTGATACAGGATGTTGGTTCCATATCTGATCTTATTGGGAGGGCAGGAGAGAATGGGAGAGGATGTTAGGGTCTCAGAAACTCCTTTTCTTTAGGCTGACTCTGATAAATTTTTAATTTAAAGAGAAGAGTCCAGGGTGAGTTTTTTAGCTGGAAAGGAGCAGACTCATTCAGGAACAAAAAGAGCCACCCAAAACTTTTATTGAAAGGTCATACTGATTTTAAAGCAAAATATTTTCAAGCTTTGTTGTTTTTACCTTTTTCTAAATAAGAGTTATTTTTTGCTATTCTGAGTTCACCGATCATTCTCAAGAGTTTTCCAAGTGGCAAAAGTTGGTGAGTGTACAATGAACTACAACACAAATTCCCTTTCTGCAAGGAAACACACAAGGCAACAGCAAAAATACAGAAATTTGAAGGATCAAATAAATCACGGCAGCAAAATCATAAAAGTCTCATGAAAAAAGATTTTGAGTATCTTTTGAAATAAGAATTGGAGTATAATGACTGTAGAGATCACTCCAAAACAAGGTAATCTATAACTGACTTGTATATTTTTTTTCTGTAGATGCAGCCGACAAGAAAGTCACAAACATTTTATTACCTCTCTCCGAGGTTATAAAGTTCTCATTTGTAACAATTTTTCTTGTTGACATCTGACCCCGTTCTACCATGTCGGAAGAAAGACTATTGTGATTACAGAACGTTAGTACAAAGGACCATAAAGCATAGCCCTAGTATGAACCCTTCCTCCTCCCAAACAGCACCATTTTATTCAGCAAACCTCCTTTCTCCATGCAGTCTGTAATAGCTGCCTGTGCTAGTAATATAAATGAGCTTTCTCTCCTGCAGAGCCAACACGGCTAGGAAATCCTAAGCTGCAAATTTTCTTCCATCTTGTATATCATCAACAGACCTGTTTAATAACTTTCAGCTGGATACACCTGTGCAATTCTGTTGAGGGAAATAGGGCGATGGTACCATCCATAGAGAGCTTAATTTGGAATTTAGTGTTGCACAGATGTAGCTGGGAGCTCATTTGCTTTGCAGAACATTTATAACGAGCAATGATAAGTGACATGAAAAAAAAAAACACCCTAGAACATCTAGCTTGATTCTAAGGAATGCAGAGAAAGCTGTAGGAAAAAAATAACTCCACAACAAAACAAAGCCAAAAATAAAACAAAAAAAACCCATTTTATTTGTAAACTAAGCACATCTGATACAGAAATTCTTGAGTGATAATGATGTGGAACCCACAATGCCATTAGCACAGGGATTTTTCAGGATAGGATCACACATATTAGGACATCAAAAGCTACAGACTAAACTATTAGTTAGTCTGTACTAGGCCATTTTTTTTTCACCACTGGGGAAACAATTTTATTCAAAATTTGCAAATCAAAATTCATATTGAGGTAAGGTTTGACCAATATATCCAATACATCCAATAGGACAAAAAGTTAGAATTAACGTTACCTTAATTTTATGAGAGTAGTTGCTGCAAAGACATAGAAACATTTATTAAGACATCTAATCCAGAGCCTTGTTTTAGGGTGAATTTTGCTTGAAAATGAACTATATCATGACTTGTGTGGTTTTGTGAATAACCACTCCAGAGCCATAGAGTAAAAAACAAAACAAAAAAAAAAGTTCTTCTAAACTGACTACAAAGTTGTGTTCATTAATTGTCTTAGACAGTGTGGTCGTGTGCTGTCCTACATCTGTGCATGTTATAAAATGTGGTCAGAGGATTTGATTTGCCTGCACCTGTCTGATCAAGAAACTGCACAGGTTTTGTAGAGTCTGCATTGCAGCTAATCTGTAAGTTAAATCTACAAAGCCAAATATTTGCCTTGGAACTGTTCATGAATACAATTATAGGTATTTATATAAAATTAAGTGTTAGTAATTTTCCTTTCCATTTATTCAGGAAGAAAGGTAAGTATTCTGACAGTGTGTTTTATGTGTCTTTTGGGAGATTTTTATGTTAAATCACGAAAACATTTTTGTGCATATATAGTAACAAAAAGTCTCGTGCTTTTATAATTGTAGACTTTCATCAGTACTAGTAGAGCTGTAGTGTATTATATCAATATGTTGTCAATGTCACTCAATCTTTCAGTCTGTAAGACAGTCCTCTTATGACTTTTGCATGTATGATACTAGTTCTGCAAGTCCAAGTTCATTATTTTTGAGTATAATCAGATTTGCAGGTGTCAGAATTGCCAAGGCGATTCATGTAGTATGAAACCTTCTGATGATTTGGCGAAAGAGTTGTTAAGGTCTTCAATAGATGGAAAATATCTCACTTCCAAAAAACTATTATTTTTACTATTTATGTATATCCATCTATATTCTAGCTCTTTATAGAAAAGTGTGAAGTAATTGCCCTGAGGCTAAAAACTTGGTTGAAATACAGCGATTTTCAATGTGCTTTTGTTTATCTATCCTTTTTCCCATTTTCTATGTAAAAAGGTCTTGTAAGGTCTTTTCTTTCCTTCTTTGATTTGTATTATTATGATCTTTTTATGTAGTCTGACCCTTTTATTAAGATTTCCTTCAGACGGGATAGCCTGCATGAAGTATTATCTCTTGTTTCTTGTAGTATGAGCATTTGTCTTTTGCCCTGCAAAAGATGACTTGATTTGTGCATATTTGTACGATTTGTGCAATTTGTACGATTTCTGATCCTTTCTTTTAAATTCAAAGATGTTAATTTGCTCTCTCACACGATGAAGTAGAACAGGTGGTTAAAGTAACTGTACAGAAGCTGCAGAGGTATCAGTGTCGCCATCTCTTACTGTGGTATTCAAGCTTGAGGGTAGTTTCCTTAAAGCCCCATCTTCTGGAGTCATGCAACTTTACAGAATTTGCAAAAATTGTACAGACTTTCTATGACCCTAGAAGCAAGTAAAATAAATGAAAACTATTGGGTTTAATTCCACAGTTCTAATTGTTTCTCAAGATTTGATGGTCTGACTCAAGATGTTTCAACACTGGTTTGGCAATATTGATACACTCACAATCCTCCTAGCCAATTCTTACAAAAGAGTTAGAAGTACAGAGGTGATAACACTTTTAAAACTGCAGTCTATCTGGAGATAGACACAAGGAAGGATTAAGGCATGAGCAGACAGAAACAATAACCCAGACAAAAATAAATGAATAAAAATGAGGAACTTTATATACTGCCCAATGGTAGATGTGCCTTCAGGTCCTGGATGCATTTCCAGTGCTGAAATCTGTAAATACCATTGCTGTGCCAACCATCCAAATTCCAGCAAAGCTTAGACATGAATATATCCCACCTTGTTTAGACTTCTAATTGAAGTTGCTCCGTTAAGAGAGTAAGTTCATTGTCCTCCCACTTTTCACTAAAGGTAAGAGTCATCTCCAGAAAATAGACAGGAAGAACTTGGATTCCTTGGGGAAAACAAAGTTGTTGAAGTCAGAGTAGGCCAGACAGCTTGTTGAGACATCCATTCTGCAAACTCCTGCACAGCACAGGGTCCCGTGCCTATTGATTGCCCCAAGTGAAGTCAGAACCGAAGGTCAACATCCCCCATTTGCTGTAGGAAGGGAACGGGAGAGAGTGTCCTAAGCTCTAAAATAGTTGTAATGACACTCAGGGATGATACCAGGACACAGAATGTTCTCCAGACAGTGAGGAAGAGACCTAAATATCTGAATTGTCATCTCTCATTGACTACAGAAATCATTAACTTGCAACATTGTGTGTCAGCACGAATGACGTGCGATAAACTCAGAATCTCATAGCTGGATATAGATCATACTGCCTACATCATGATTTTTATGTATAAAATCTACATTTATAAATATGTATTTATACATCAATTTTATAGATTAAAATATTTAAAAGGTCGAAGGATGAACACCTCAATTATGAAATACAAGTATATACTAAGTGTGTATGCTCAGAACATGTCTGTTTACAAAAAAATGAAGAAATAAGAGTCCTTTATCGTCTTATCATCTACTAATTCAAATATCCAATGGGAAAAGACAGAAATATGGTTACTACATTCCAAGAATTATTTGTTTTATTTGTATATTTGCAATATTTCAATCTTCAGTCTGAGCCTAGCAAAAGACATATATCTCCATCCAAAGGCACCAACATATTTTTAAAAATCAGGTTTCCTAGATAAATCTTTATGAGAATTTAGTAAAAATGGTGATTTTTAATTATTAAATCAATGTTTCTTCAAAAGGACTTGAACCTGGAAAAGCATATCACAGGCAAACAGAAAGAACAACATAGTGGAAATCGCTTTTCAGGTCACAAAGTAGAAACAAATGTGGAATTGCCTTTCTTGTCTCTGAATAAAACTGAAGAAAAAAAAGAGAATTTGGAGGGGATATTTTACATGATAGTGTAGACACGTGTGAGAAACTCAAAGTTACAGAATCACAGAATGGTTAGGGTTGGAAGGGACCTCTGGAGATCATCTAGTCCAACCCCCCTGCCAGAGCAGGGTCACCTACAGCAGGTTGCACAGGACAGCGTCCAGGCGGGTTTTGAATGTCTCCAGAGTGGGAGACTCCACCACCTCTCTGGGTAGCCTGTTCCAGTGCTCCACTACCCTCAAAGTAAAGAAGTTCCTCCTCATGTTAAGATGGAACTTCCTATGTTCAAGTTTATGCCCATTACCCCTCGTCCTATCACTGGGCACCACTGAAAAAAGACTGCTCCCATCCCCCTGGCATCCTTCCTTTAAGTATTTGTAAGTATTAATAAGATCCCCCCTCAATCTTCTTTTCTCTAGACTAAAGAGACCCAAGTCCCTAAGCTTTTCTCCATAGGAGAGATGTTACAATCCCCTAATCATCTTTGTAGCCCTTTGCTGGACCCTCTCCAGCAGTTCCCTGTCCTTCTTGAACTGGAGAGCCCAGAACTGGACACAGTACTCCAGATGAGGTCTCACCAGGGCAGAGTAGAGGGGGAGGATGACCTCCCTCGACCTGCTGGCCACACTCTTCTTGATGCACCCCAGGATGCCATTCGCCTTCTTGGCCGCCAGGGCACATTGCTGGCTCATGGTCATCCTGTTGTCCACCAGGACTCCCAGGTCCCTCTCCACAGAGCTGCTCTCCAAGAGGTCAGCCCCCAACCTGTACTGGTGCATGGGGTTATTCCTCCCCAGATGCAGCACCCTACACTTACCCTTGTTGAATTTCATCAGGTTTCTCTCTGCCCAACTCTCCAGCCTTGCTGGAGAGGTCTTGCTGTATGGCGGCACAGCCTTCTGGCGTGTCAGCCACTCCTCCCAGTTTTGTGTCATCAGCAAACTTGCTGATGGTACACTCTATCCCTTCATCCAGATCATCAGTGAATATGTTGAACAAGACTGGGCCCAGTACTGACCCCTGAGGGACACCACTTGTTACTAACCTCCAACTAGACTAGACATAAGTTGTGAGTTATTAATAAGTAGTTATAAGTAAGTTGCTTAGACTTTTCTAAAATGAAGGTGATTCAAACTTTTTGCATTAATCCTGTCATTTGCTGAGTACAGTCACAATAAAATAGTCAATGAATGTTCTACAGTTAGCATTACCGAGCCCTCCTCCTCTGCTAGCAGGAAGCCTGTCTGGAAAAAACTGTCAGTGAAATGGTAAGCTGTAAAGAGTAACGTTACTAAATTCCATGTAAAGAAAATATTTTAACAGTGAATTGCTGCCAAGAATTTCAGAAAAGTGATTCTCAGCAGATGTATTTTTAATTCCTGATTCTGCAAATGTATCCAGATGTGATTAAAATCAGTCTATTCTGTATGTAAAATCAATCACCTACATGTTTTTTTAAGATAAAGACATTCTTCTGTAAATATTTATGTACCTTTGGAAGATCTCAATCCTGCACACACTCACTAATAAGTGGAGTGCTTATGACAAGTACAACCCTTCATAACAGCAGTTTAAAATTTGTGCTACAGTAGCAGTGAGTCTGTGTGAAGTAAAATGGTGCTTATCCAGGGGTGAACTGAAGCACAATCTTAAACTTACCTTTATTCACAAATATGCTCAACAGAATGATCGTTAGGACTAAAGTACCTAAATCCCACTGGCCCAATTGTTTTCTGAGAGAGCTTCTGTTTCCTTCTCCTTCTCCAGCTATGGACATTATGCCTGCAGTCCGAAATCATGTTCCATTTTTACCACATGATATGGCTTCTCCTTGTATAAAATCAAGTTTGGGAGCTACCAGCTCGGAGAAGATAATCTCTGAAACCTGTCTAAGCTGTATCTTTTCTGTTCCTACTCAACTGCTGTTAAAGTACAGTAATTTGCAGTAGTTTGATATATATCCCAAAACAGTAATTTGTGGCCAACATTGTCTTATGATTTAAGATATCAATAGAGAGTGCAGAATTTGCTAGAATGGATTTTTACTACAAAGCTCGCTCCTGTGATTTTCTTGGGTTTTTTCCATTTTGTTACTAAATCAATTTTATTCTGTTTGTTATTTTCACAGCACGATGGACTGAAGTAGTTAGTGAAAATAAAACAATATTACGTGTCTACACAGTCAGGGAAGCTTTGGTTTGTACAGACCTAGTAGGGTATTACTCAACACTAAGGTGAGACCACCTCAATCTAAGTGTAGGTATTTTTCTAAATGCTTTTAGAAATAATACTGCATGAGAAAATAGTGCAGCTAAAGTATTCTGTTGCTCTTTTCATGTTGTGCTTTCTAAGCCAAGAATTTTCTTAAACTGTTAGCTGCTTTGGATGTTTCAGGCAGTCCCCAAACAGAAGATTCAATACACCTAAGATTCCATGGGCTTTTTCACACATGTATTTTAAAGGCTATAAGGTTGTTGAAGCTTTGTCACAGAGTCTAGCTGTTTTCTGATTTCAGTGTGAAATACAAACAGCAGGGAAGTTTTGAGGAGAGTTTGTGTAGAGGAGGACTGAAGTGATTCTGTAATACTGGAACAATGTCTGTATTACGTGTCATGTCAACGCTGAATCTCCCTGTGATTTGGCCCAAGAAGTTTACCTACCAACTGTTGTTGCACACACTGTGTCACACTGCCACCCAGCTGAGTCTGGAGCCTGGCTGGGGAATTTTCTTCTTTTCTGGCAGACAGGTTCTGGAAGGTTGCACCTACCTGTGAAAGAAATGACAGAAATAAGTGCATGCTATTTGTAACTATTTTCACACAAAAGAAAAAAAAAATCAGATTAATTCTCTTTCACATTTGCCACTTACTTTGTCTTAGCAATAGTAAATGCTGGATTCTATGGGAAGTAGCCTCCATCAGAGCTGTCTCTTCTCTGCAGTCCAGTAGAAAACAGAAGAGGGAAGCTGCTAATTACCGTTACCCATCACTGCAGAGAAATGGTTTCTGACTCCCACTGCTCTGATAGTCAGAAATATTGTTCTTAATTTTTACCCTAATTTTACTCCTGATTGTTTTGGCTATTTGTTCTTAGTCAGCAATGACTTTTATATTATAAAGACAACTATCTCTAACTTATTCATAAAGAATTCTATCATATCATATCATATCATAGTCTATCATAGCTTTCATTCAGCGCTCCCAAAACATCAAGCCTTCCTCCTCAAACCAGGTTGCCTATTTGATAATATCTCTCTGGAAATAAAGCTTGTGTTGACACCAGTCACAGATGCTCACTGGGTAGACTCCTCCACAAACACTGACCCCGCGCTGCTGAGTTCGGTAGCACGTTACACCGATGTGTAAAGCAACCAGCTGTGCGCAGCGGTGGGCAGCTGAGAGCTGCGCTCCTGGGTCACACTCGGCTGCATGTACACAGCTGCGCTGCTTCTGGATGCAAGCTAGCTTGTGCACAACAAGCCTAGGTACCTGTTTACCAAATTTTCCTGTGCTTCAACTGTCAGAACTAGCTTACATGAACAGAATTGGGTGCCTCTTCAGTATCCTCAAATCGTTCTTCATTTCTTGAGTGCTGTGAAGGCGTACCTTTTCTTGCCCTCCTCTATTAAGCCAAGTGACACAAAATGCAACTGTCCAGTTATAGGGGGATTAAATCTGTCTTTTCGCCCAAGGAAAAAGTGTCCCCATACAGTGAAAGCACACTGCGTTTTCCTGCATTGTGAGTACGTTAGCCCTCCTTGATGGTAATACCTAAAACGTTATTCTTGTTGCCTTGATTTTTTTTCTTAGATATATTGGTTAAAAACCATTTCTAAATGTCTCTAGATCCTGTAATATTGTATCCATAGTATCTGTATTACAGTCTTCCAAGAAATAACCATCACAACAAGCTAATGGTGTAATTGCATATTTAAGATATATGACCAAAGGGATTTCTATTTGGTTTTATTTTAATGATGTGTTTATTTTTGAAGGTTTTCTTCTTTTCACTGTCTGATATTCCAAAGGCAGTATATACTTTATCTTAACAAGAAAAAAAAATGGATCTATATAATAGATAAAAAATTGTCTGAAATAATGAATTATATAGATTTCCTATATTCCTGATATGTATGAGGAAAATTGTTCTGTACATACAACTCAAAATGCTCTATCTATTTTCAGTATGAAGTTAAACATAATGACTCACAATTCTATAATGGGTTTCAGTTAACTGAGATTGTTCCAGCAGAATATCTGATACTCAGAGCTCTTGTTTCACTTGAAGAAAACAAAGAAGCAATCAAGATATCCTCATAAGGACAATCACTGCTCTTCATCGATGCCCCTTGTTAGTCTGCAAATTATTATTAGATATACTAATAATATCTTCTGAGGTTAAATATTTGGGACAGTATGAAACCTGGGTCATATGTAAATTAGTTTTTATTCAGTGGTTTGCTTTGTGTTAAGGTGTTGTTGGTGTAGGCCTAAACATCGATGAACTAGGACCACAGGTTGTTGGCCAAAGAAGAGAAGCAGAGCTCTCCTTCCCTCACTCATAATGCAAAGGAACCAACAACTATCTGGCAGCCTTAGGTGTCTTCATAACTGCTTATGGGCAGCTGATGACTGCCACCCTCTTTGCTGCTCAGCAAGAACAAATTAAAATACCTATCTTTTTTTTGATCTGTGGCCACGGACCTTCCACTTCTGCTGTCTCTACTTGGTGTCAGTTTACTCACTTTCCCTCCATGGCAAACGCTTTAAATGGGAAAGGAAAACGGGGCTGATTTTCAGCATGATTTTCCCAATGTTCCAGAATATTAAGAGTCTAAGTAGTTTTTATTAGTAGCTGGTGCTTCTCTGGCTACTTAAGGAAAAGAAATTATTCAATCTAGAAATTCTAGCAAAGTACAAGTACTGTTAAGTTGAATGAGAAGGTAGCATGAGAAATCTGATCTTTTTCATCTTATTTATAGAAACTTTACAAGAATTAAGTGTAAGTGAACAAGAATATTCAGAATGTTTATTTTAAGACTCCAAATTACTTTTAATGAAGATTACAAATTAAACTCAGTTTAAAGGAGACATTTCATCCAACTTTAATTATCCGTCATTTGGACACCATATGTGAATTAATGCTTTCAAAAATTATAAACCATCCCCTGTGGTTAAAATAAACACGGTTCTCCTGTATTAACAGATTATATTCTTATATTTTCACATCTCTGAGGTTTCCTGGTCCTGCCCCTTTCTTTCCTCCATACACTAAAAAAGGGAAGATTTTACTTTCTTTTTTAAAATGAAAGTGAGAAACTGACATCATCTTATATTTTCAGTAAAAATCTCATGTATTACAGAGATCAAGAGACATTCATTCCCGTTTGGATTTAAATGTTCTTCTGTGCATAAAAGCTAAACATCATGGCATTTCATTAATACCTTTGAAAAATGACAAAAATCAGCAGTAAACTGTGCATAACTCTCCCTCAGTAAAAAGTGGTGATTAAAGTATATAAATTAAGAAGGTGGCAATTTAATTTTTAAATAAGTTCAATATTTTTTAGTGTATAAACTAGACAAATAGTACAATATTATTGCAACTTTTACTTACAGGGGAACTGCTTTTTGACTAATACTTCACATAAGCGTTTGTCTCTGCTGTCCAAAAAGAAGCATAGTGTAGAGTTGCAATGTTTTTCGATCACCTATTGCAGTCACTGAATTAGGTTCATGCTTTTAAACTCGACAATACATTTTTAAACAGGAGAAAAAAAGTAATGTTTAAATCTATTTTAATTAATTTAGGGCTATTGTACCACCCATCAGACTGAGTAGCATCTGTGTCTCCAAGAATGAATGTGTAACGTCGACTGAATAAACGTTTCCATCTGCTACTGGTTCTTAATCAAGTTGGTTTTTTTTTTCTATAGATATTCAAGTGCTTTATTTTTAACATGTTCTTGATAAGATATTACATCCTCCCACAACTCCATCTTTAAAACTTAATTTTTAAATTTTTCATACTATTCTAAAATATTATTTGAGTTTCTAAGATTGTTTATATTTTTATTATCTCCTTCACTCAATTTACTTCACAGATATAGGGAAAATGAACTCATAATAAAATGTCTAAGTAACATGTTTTTGATTTGTTCATTATCATTCTGGATTGGCACCTAACCATTATGAAGTAGAAATTAATTTTATGTTCTCTTTTGTTACACAAACCAGTCCAACTAGACTGCAAAGAGCTGTATAAAACCCCAGAAAACTGTAACTAAATGTGAAACAATGCAGAAAACAGTTTTCACTTTTTTACCCACTCAGGTGGGGGGAGGGAGACCCATGGTACACACTTTTCCTCTCAGGAAATATCGCCCTGAAGATTTTTGCCAATTCATTCCCCTGCCCAGCTTTACCCTGCGAGACACAAGTGAGCTTTGTGCACTCCTGGACATGTTAATGTGCGGGATATATACCGTACATGCAGGTGTGCAGCCCCAATAGATGGGACCAAGAATTCATCCCACTGGTGGTTAGGTGAAGATGACAGAGGAGGGGGGTGATTTGGGCTGAGAATACACCCAGGCAGACAAGCGCTTCAAATCCATCTCTAATCTAAACTCAGAATTACTGGGTAACAGTGAATAGGGAAATGAAGAATTTCAGGGTAATTCTGTAAAATCCTGCCTGACACTTTAAGAGTATTTCTACGGAAATGAACTCCAGGGGTGACTCCTGGAAAAGCCCCGGGACAAATTTCTGTACAGTGTTTCTGTAGTCT
Organism: Charadrius vociferus; assembly: GCF_000708025.1. Lineage (NCBI taxonomy): Eukaryota > Metazoa > Chordata > Aves > Charadriiformes > Charadriidae > Charadrius > Charadrius vociferus. The sequence goes on along the minus strand of NW_009647572.1, from coordinate 333,849 downwards.
GAGTTTTTCTTCATCCAGGATTCAGGATGATATATGACAATACAGGTAAGTGCATACAAAATGGGTAAGTAAAATCAAGATACGCTGGTCTATAAAAATAGCTTCTGGGAGATTAGCAGTGCTCATGATTTACTGTCTTTCCTGCAAAAGGGTCCAAAAGGCCAGAGTAGCAGCTTTGATTTGTATAATTTGACTAAACTTTGTCAGTTACCTAAAAGATGTAAAATACTTCATGTGATTATCTGGAAGAGACATTACCTCAGTGATGGACATTGGAGTCTGCAATTAATGGGACCTTTGGTGAACAATCACCTTTTCCCATTCAACTCTGAGTCTCAGACAAAATGAAAAGCACGGCTAGGCTACAGTACTAAAAAAACCTGGTGTTCTTTGGCCCCAATGCCAAGTGACAGTACACAGCTCCCTTCTAACCATCTAAACATTTTTCTGTGGAAAGATTGTGGCTGAAGTCATAATACCCTATTGGGAACAGAGCTGGTCACACGATGTCTCTTGAACTGTGCCTGGCCCTGTTTTAAATAGGCTGTAACAATACTAAAAAGCTAAACCATGACAGCAGGTGTGCTAGTAATTAAGCAATATATCATGTCATTGCTTAGGACTGTGCCTTGTTTTTTTATAAGTATGGTCTATGAGAACATTGACTCCACTCTCAATCTGTGGTTATGTTTGGTTATGTTATAGTTAACTGTATGCTGGCCTTTAAGTTTTTTTTTTTTTTAATTTATATATTGTGGACTTGATCAAGATAACCTCTAAGCCATGTGGGTTTGGTTTTGGTTTTTTTTTTTTCCATTTTAGTTACTGCAAAGACCATTAGATCATCTAGTCTGACCTCCTGTATATCGGACAACCGCATTTCACCTGTAACAAACACCATTACTTTCAATTTAAATGAAGTAAATATTTTCTAGAGCATTTGGTCTTGATCTGAAGACATGTAAAGGTAGTACTTGTCTTGGTATTTTCATTCAGCAGAAAAATTGTTCTCCCTGATAAGAAATCATGCTTTACTACTTATTTAAATATGTCTTGTTTCAGTTTCTACACAACAGTCGTTCTTATACATCAATCGACCATATTAGAGATTCCTTTAACATTGGGTAGTTTCTTTTCACTAATTAATTTAAGAATCATATATTTACATGCACATGCATGTATTTCTTTACAAGATTTTAATAAATATAAATATGATATATATTATGTATTGCATACAATGTCCTAATGTTGGTCTAAGTACTGTTGTGTTGCAGAGATATTATGCTTCCATATATGCACATATATCCTACAGAATTGTTTTAGCACATTTTGTTGATTAAAACAGAATCCTAGCCTAGAGCCAGCCAAGTTGTCTTATATTTTTTTTATTGCTTTTTCTTAATCTTTTTTAAAGCATATTTTGTAAGAGTGTCCCTATTAACCACAAAAAAGTAACCAGATCATATAATATGGTTTTCATTTTCTCTTCTTCATTTATCATCTAAGCATTCCATCTTACCTGTGTTCTTTATTGGCTGTGATTTCATATTTCTCTCAATGTCATTAATGTAGAGGTTGAATTCAACTCATTACATAGTCAATCACTGAAGAACCTACAAGGAAGCCCTCCTATAATGTTGATTTACCACTGACTTTTTCTCTCTCTGCCAGTTGTTAATTCATTTATGCCTTATTGCAATTGTATAGTGTACTCTTTTAACCAGAATGCCACAGTAGTTCAAAAACCACTCAAAATCTTATGTCCCTTCTAGACTACTTTTATTTGTCACCTTTATTGAAAAATTTGTAATCTCATCAAAGAATGAAAGCAATTTTCTTTGATGGTATCTCTGCTCTTTAAAATCCTTCTCACGAGCATTAATAAAATTCTTGTTAAGCAGTCCTACACAAAATAAAAAATCCTGTCAATTTTCCTATCATCTTTTTGTGGATTGATGTGAAAGAAGATATAGCCTGTGGTAACTCTGAATCACCCCACCTGCTTTTATTAATATTGCTATAACTTCAGTGGATTTGAGTTTTTGGAACTGCTAAGTGATTTAAGGTAAAAAATAAACAGTGAGTTAGCTCTTTCTTCAAACAACTCTTTGGGCCTCAAGTACAAGTTGCTTGAGCTTGAGATATCCAAAGCAGATATCACCTTACTTTCCTGGTGGTGACTAGAAAGATAGGGATGTACTTCATTATCCACACAGTAGGAATATATCATCTTTCTTTTCCACTACAGTTCAGAAATAGATATACTCTCGCATTTTCTTTTCATATCAAATTAAGTATCTTTATCCAGAAAAGAATCTAAACGGAATCTGTAATGGGACATTCCAATGACAGGAGCTAGCTATCAGACTGGTAGCTCTTTCCTTCAATATTTTGTCTTCTTGCAGAGCAGATCTCATATGGGAGACTTCCCTCTGTGTCCATGAACCAAGCCTAGCTGCACGCTTATCTCTCTTTGGGCTCATTCTAAAAGGCTTCTGGCAACTATATTTGCAAAAATTCAGTTTTTTTCCACAATGTGGTAAAAAACCCCTCTGTTATTGGCTCAGCTGGCATTTTTTCTCCAGCGTCCTTATTTTGCCTAATATACTTTCTATACCTCTTTCCTTTGAATCTCTCTAAGTATAATATTAACTTTTGCTTGTAATTTCTGCTTTTATCAATCCAGAAGAATGCCTACTGAAAATCGTCCTCTATCCTTATCAAAGAATTGTGAAAGAAACCTGTTATTTAATAGATGCCTCTCGAAGGACCCCAACGTTTTTTCCTCTCACAAATGCAAAATAATTTTCTGATTGAGAATTGCAGCCTGTCTGCAAAATGATTTTTTATTTTTTTCACTTTCAGCTGTTAGCTTTGCCGAATAGATGAAAGACAAGTAGAAGACAAAAAGGGCAGAGACAGAGAAGCAGCCGTGCAGCTCAGTCTCTGGAGGAGCATAGGGGGATCAAGGAGTAGGCTCAGTGCCCCCCTGCCTGCGGGGGTGGAGGGGGAGCAGTGGTTGGGAGCCTTAGTGCCTAAATCTCTGCCTCTTGGTTGGTGAGGCTGACAGGACCCTGGCACTTTGATGTGTTGCTAACATCAGAATTTTTAAGGAGCTAGCCTGCAATAGAAAGAGAGCAATTTTCCTTCTCACAAAGCAGAACTCTAGAAATCTGCTACACTTAAATACATTCACTAAATATCTTTTTTTGCATTGGTTTGCATTGGAAGGGATTCCCATTTCAGAGCCAGCAACATTGTATGTACAAAGCAAATGTGAATGTGTAAATCTCTATGTGTTCTTCAGAGGTCAGATTATGACCTACAGAAAGACTTAAGGGATATCCCCATAGCTTTTGTATCCCTTCTGCAGTTCCATTTTATTTCTGTCCATTATAAGCTGTAATTTGAATTTTAACTTATGCAGTTCCTCACCCAAGCTATTGCATTTTCCAGTAATTCAGGAACCTGACAACTGGAATGCAAGCTAAAATTTCATCAGAATTTTGTGATCTGAGGAAGGAATATTAATATTTTTTTTTGTCTGAAATTGTTCGTTGCTCAAAAATATTTTTAAATGTCTAAGAAAAAACAACTTTAAGATAAAATGACCTTTCTGAGACAAAATATAATGCTGCGTGCCTCATTTTGGAATGGTATGACAGGAAAATGGAAAGATGAGATATATTTTCTTCACCTTTAATGGGCTGAGAAATAGTAGGACATGTGGTGAAAATATGAATAATATTTTCCCAGAGGCCATTTCCCTCTGGTGCATAATACTTTATTTTCCTTTAACAGGCATTAAGTTGCTTTTACATGGAAAATTCAAAGAACTGACAGTAAGGTCTAAGTTACTGTTCAACCAATTGCAGTGGGTTCTAGCAACTTAATCTTCAAGTACCATTTATGCTCGTGCTGAATAAATGGTTTAATAATTTGAAAAAAAATCAAAATGTAACATTTTAAACAAATCAAATGGAAACATCTAAAATATTTTTTTTCTTGTTCATTTACTCCTACAGAACATTGTGATGATCAGCTCACAGAGAAAAACAGAAGAACAGTATTATGGAAATAATGTGACAGTAAATTTAAAACGATATCTTGGTTCATACACTAACAGGTTACTTTACAAATGTTATTGAAATTAATTTACCACAGAGTACGTCATACAATAGCTAAAAACTTAATTTTAGAGTGTTCTTACAGGAATAGTTACATTCACTTTCTAGAAGGTCCCAATTGTCTTGCCACATTAAATTGGCTATCATTTATGCATGCATCTTCTTAACCCAAAATCAATATGATTTCAATACTGTGTCAGAGCTGCTTTTTCTTCCCTCCACAGATAACGTTGAACTCTAAAACTGATTTGTCCCCAATCCTATGAATAGTTAGCTATACAAAAAAAATTACATCAGCAGAGGAAAATGAATGATGGCATTTCCATGAGGATTTGAATGAGTTTAGTATTCTATATTTTGGCACTTGCCTGCATTACGATATGTAATATTTTGAACCAAGGTATTCTTCACCATGTGAAAGTCAAGAGCTTCAGACTTTGTTGGTGGGTCTGGGACCTACTTTCTTCTAAATTTTGCAGAACTCAGTATCAATATTTTCAGACAAGAGGTTGTTTCCTGGAAAATTTCTAACCAGTGCTGCAGCTGAATGGGCTTCAGCAGCTTCTCACACAATCCAGCGGTTCTAGCTTTCATTTGAAGTGTCCAAGAAATAGGCTTAACAAAGTAAGATGTTCCCTCCCCTGGCAGCTGCCATGCTTTGGCGTTCAGCATATCCTAGGCCCTGAAGATAGGAGTAAAGAGGTGTATGTAAGATGAACACTGACAGTCTGTTTTATTCACTTCTTTTTTTTTTTTTACTCCCAGCTCTCAAGAGAAGAAATTCACAAAGCCGTTCAGTGAGTTTCCATGTTGTTCATGACACTGCTACAGTACAGACGACAGGCAGCAATGGCAGAAATTCAACTTTCCCTGTAGACTGTCTAAATCTGCTTGAGTAGCTGATCTGTGCATAGAAAATATTAATATATATAAAATACAAGTAGGTGTCCTTTTGTTATTTTTTTCTGTATAAGAAACATTAGGCAATTTAAGGAACAAAAGATGACAATCCTTCAAGCAAGCCACAATGGACACACTGGGAATGGGAAACAAGAAAATAAGTAGTATAAGGCTCTCAGGGATACTGATACACCTTGTACTATGCACAGCCACCAGAAGCATATAACGATACTTCTTTACATCACTAGTATGGAAAGCAAGCAGACAGCTCTCAGACAATAGCCAGCCTCCTAGACTGAGATTCAGCTTTCAATTAAACCCCCGCTTTGGCATGCTGATACCTGGTAAGGTATGTGTCTTATTCTTTCCTAAATAGCCCTGATTTTTTCATGTGTATAGTGAATAAAGGACCTTTGCTACTTTTCAAGATTTGTCTAAATGGAAGTGTAGCTATAATCTCTAATTTCACCTATCCTAAGTGAAATCCTCACAAAATATCCATAATATCCATAAGAATAGGATATATATTTCAATTTCAGCTCATCCTCCTTCCCCCTTTTTGGTGGGTCTGCAGTAAAAATATTTCTTAAATTCACAAAATAATATTCTACAGTAATGTATCTAATCTTTGCATTTAAAGACTGAGCATCTATTTTTCCTTTCATATAAACTGTAGGCTTATACCAAACTTACAGTGGTAATGGTGATAAATATGCAAAAACCATATGTAAAATAAAAAAAAAAATGTAAAATAAAAAATATTTTTACTATTCCACTGCTGACTTGTTCAATTTTGGTGCACACTTTCAGCTTTAGGTGCATTAGAGCTGCCCACTAGCGGACATCCGAAATCCCTGTCAGTAATTAATTCCTGAACAGATGCTGATTATTAATCACATTTATTTGGTGAAATGATTTTAAGTAAATATAATCTTTCTGTTCTTGCATTTTAAATCCATTCCTTACTGGATTAAATTATTTTCCCTTTAAACTCTTTTCAAAGTGAAAGGGCTCTGAAAGAATTGAGCCATGGGCTCAGAGGATCACTGCTCAATTTTCATTGAGGACAGAGACCCCTCAAATAAGCAATTCATTGTTTAAGCTAAGACAAAATTTTTGTTATCAAAATTTGTGACAAGAACCCATTAAAGAGATTTGTAATAACTGATCTGATTACGGTGTACCATCGAACACCGTTTCTTCTCCAGAGCCTTCACTAACTGGAAAAGGCAGGTTCACATGGTAACCTTAAAATTCTGTCACCAAAAAAGAAGCACCAAGGAAAATACACAGCGGAAAATATCCGTTCTGTATGCCTTCCTTTTCTGTGTGACTGACTACAGAGTTTTAATCTCTCTGCCTGGCAGCCACACATGTTTCAAATAGCTATTACAGAGCTGTTGCTGCAATCCAGATTCCTATTTGTGCTGTTGCTATGCTTATTGTCTAATATAAAGACTGGCTTTTTTTATGCAGTTACCTCCTCCTGTTGTTTCTATTTACCCTATGATAGGCTAAACTCATCTGAACTTACCTCAGACCAGACCTAAACCAACCTGAAAATTTGTGTAAAGCTGTAGGAGAGATCTTTATGTAGCAGTTTTTAGTATTTAACTTACTCCCAAGGGCTTCTTTGGTTATTATTAATGGATGTCACCTGCAAAAACTGACCAAGAAAACCAAGTTTATGGTACGCTATGAATCATACCCAATTCATCTGATGAACAGTGATTTTCTAAAGTGGACTATTTTCCCAATGATAATATCTAAATTTCCCTTCTTCTTCTTTTTTTTTTTTTTTTTTTTTAAAAAAAAAAAAAAAGAAAAGAAAACTGCCACGTTAGCACCAAAGTTAAATGCTGCATTTGCACACCCTTTTCCAGAAAAGGCCACAGCAGGCTTTGGTATAAGAGCTTCCCTGGAGAGAGAAGCTGACGTGGGGAATATCCACTTTGAAAAAAAAGAAAACTCACCCATTTCAGTTGCTATATTTTATTACTTACTGGAGTGTAGGGAAATTACACACAAGAAATAAATTAGAGGAGCAAATTCTGAAACACTCTGTGTGTTGCAGCATGGATCAAACATTGAGCATATCAAAAGTGACACAGAACTCTTGCATACCTAATTATAGATGTGCTAAACTAATTGAGCTTAACTTTACAATTCTTGCATTTATTTGGCTTTTGTCTCATACTTGGAGTAGGATTTGTGATGTCTTTTCAGAAATATCATTGAAATGGTAAGCAATACTTCTACCAAAATGCGGTGTAGAGAAGATCACCATTTGGCCAGGGTCAACTACAATGCTGTTTTTTTTGGTACTACATTCAGTCTTTCCAAATTGTTTCATTAAGAGACGGGATCCTTTGGCATCAGAGTGTTGTCATATTGTGTAAAATTTTAGTTTAGTCTATATGACATTTCCTTTTTTTGGCAAAGTAGAATCCATCCAAAACTTACTGTCTGCAGGGTGAACTACCACTCAAGTCACGGTGTCCTGTTGCTCTCCATGACGTGCACTTGGAACTTCTGTTGATTTTGTTGAGAGAAGTTTGAGTTTCTCCAGGTCTTACAATACCTTCTATTACATCTTTCCAACTTTCATTATCTATTAATAACCACTGCTTGTAAAAAGGCAAACACGTACAAATTATTAGCAAATAGGAGTCTCAAGGCATATGATGTTAGTTGAATAATGGCTATACAATGTATTAGAGGTGCTCATTTGGGACCTGTCATAAATAACTCCACCAGCCTCCACAACAGAATCCTAAGCAACCTCTAACAGTTTTCTTGCAGAGATATTATTTTGTGACTCAACAAGGATTCAATATATCAAGATATATTGCCTAAATTAGGCAGCATATTAAAAAGTAATGCCAGGACAATTTCATACAATTATACTTGTAACTGGGGGACTGATTGTTACTTGTTTGCATGGTGCTGTTTTCTGTTGGTTGTGTAACTTATTTACAGCTAACAGTGACATCAATTAGGCAATGAATAATTACCCCCCAATGAATAAGTGACAAAAACTGCGGTAACTTTAGAGATATGGACCTGGTGGCCCACCATTATTAACAGCTGTGATGGAGAAACACATACTTGGCTTCCTCAGCACTTGCAACATCTTCTCCTGCACTGAGTACCTCCACTTCATCCTCCCATCTGCCATACTGCCTGGTTACAACATGAGCTACATACAAATATCCATTCCTTTCAGACCTTCCTCTGGAGTAGCTATTACAAAATTTACTCATTAATGCCCTCTACAGAGATTCTTAGAACAAAGATGTGCCAGCAGAACAACTCAAATGTCACTCAGCATGCATTTGTTACTATGTTGGAGGGAAGCATAGGAACTGTGAAGATGGGATGGGGTGGTAGCCACCTCCTGATGCAGAGAGCTAGTCTGCAGCAGCCACTGTGAGCTGTAAGGAACGGGAAGAACATATCTTTTTGGAGGATCTGCGATAACGCAGGTCAGCTTTGCTGTTTGAACATGGGTTCTTTGTCTTCTTTGGATCTGGTCTTTAAGTCAAGATTTTTGTCAATATATCTACAGGTCACAAAGCATACCAAACCATTTTCAGAACTAATCACAGGAGGCCACATCACAGCAACCCTTTTAAGGCTGCTTCTAATGCATAGCCTAAGGAGATGTAAAAAGTTAAGTACAATTTTGCATAGTGGATTCTCATCCTCACTCACTCGTTCTATGGGTTTTTTATTCAAATGTTTGAGAAAATGGGTCTGTAAGAAGAGTTTAAAACTATAAACCAAGCCAGGACAAGCCAAAAATCACTGAATAACAAGTTCAGGTTTTGTTCACAGATTTGTCAGTGTCAGTTTTGGATGAATCACTCAATTTCTTCTGGCCATTCTTATTACAGGAGGGTCAGTTTTGCTCATAGTGACTAAAATCTAACTTATTGAAAAGTCCTACAGAAATTGGTAGAATAAAACACTGCTGCAAAAATACTGGTGCAATCTTTGGCTGAAGTATACTTCCATATTTCATTGCTTCTGAAGTAGTTTCTGAAAGTCTTTAACTTGCACGACAGTTGTTTAAAACCTTGCTAGTTGACATAGGCAATCTAATTTTTTCTTGAATAATCTCATATTTTTCCCCTCTTTCACAAGTTGACCAGACAATTCTCAGTGTTGATACACCTTGATCTTATTGATCTTTGTTAATCTGGATAGAGACGAAAATATGATGTACAGGCTACTACGGCTGATGATCTCTTATCATTGAATGAAGGATCATATGTCTGTGTCTATTGACTCTCTTTGGTTGTGTTGATGATAGGATGTTGTGACCCAGATGCAGACCTCTGTAGGATGCTTTCCAATTTTTTCATTCTTTTTTTTTCCTCAGACATCAACACATTTCTCAACAACTGATTTTATTGTAATAAGATAATAGAATACCATATTTTTACAACTACTAAGGATAAGAGCTTTCCACTGCACCGTGGTCAGTCATAGCAAAGTGAAGGTTTTTCTGGTTGCTCAACAGAAAAAAAAGATTCTTGAAATTTTTTTTTCCTGCACATGAAAAAATCTGATTTCACTGAAACTTTATTTCCCATTGCAAAATAGTTTTGAGGGAAAATGTCTAGCTTTCCGCTTAGGTATAAGATCAATGCCATAACATTACAATGAGTAACTATGAATAATCCATAATAAATATATGCTTGGTAAGACTGATTATTTTAATTTCACTGGGATTACATTAGGTTTTGAATATAAGGTTAAGGAATTGAGAATGCAGAAGAGTAATATTTTTCAGTAACTTAAAGTAAACGCTTTAATAAAGTCTAGCCTTACTTATCCATCTCTGAAAAGTTCAATAGTACTTTAAGTGATGTCTGACAGCTCCTTGAGATTCATTTGTGTTAAGAAAATAAAATATAAAACTACTCTAACAGTCTCTGACACTCTGATTAACTTTGTGCTCAGGAGGTGCTTTGTGCTTGAGGGCAGGGAAAGGAATGGAAGGGAAGGTCTGTTCTCCCAAATCTAATACCTATTTCATGTAGCTGCTGATACTAAGGCAGCGTTGCTTGTGAAGTATTCTTTTTAGCGTTCAGATAATGTCATAGGATATGTCACAACAAGAGTATCTACCATGCTCTTGAGCTTATTTCACCTCTATTATTTGATCCTGTGATGCTAAACTGAATCAGCATAGCCTGACAGAAAATTGGGCCATGGTAGAAATTTCAATTACTCTTTCAGAAGATGAAAAATAATGGGAGGTGAGGGGAAGACTTCATCAGGCTAAAGGACACATGACATTGTGTAGCAAACCATTTGTAAGCTAAAGTTCCAGGCGCTGCACTGGTGATCTGGACCTACTGAACTCACTTCACATCTTTCGCATCTGCTGGGCTAGCCAAGTGTTTACAAATAGCATGGGCAATGACAGATTTCCATGCTGACATTCCAAACTGTACTATGGGATGTAATACAGTACAAAAATGTCTAAGCAACAGTCAAAAAACAGGAAATTAAATTAAGCATGTCCTATGTGTTCATGATTATATTACTTACTACATTGATAATAATAAACTAAATGTTAGCACCTTTCTATTTTGAGGAAAAATAGCATAAAACATGTTAAACTGCTACAAACATATGGTTACATATTTATATATCTCAGAAGTGTTTTTTTAAGAAACCTTTGCAATGAAGAGTGTACTAAGCTGTATGGGGTAGGTTGTGACTGATTAATTTTATGGATTGCACTGGGTAAGGCTTGGTTTACTTGCTGAACTCAATATTGTAATAAAACTTTCACGGCTTATTTGATGACATGGGGTGCCATTTTATTGGCTTGCGTAGATTGTAGTCTAGAGTTCTTCAATATTTCGGTAAAACCTCTTGGCATAGATATGGTTTCCTCATGGGAAATGCTAAAACAAACAAAAGACCTTATTGAAGTCAAACATATTTAAGTGGAAACTTCTGAACATTGCCTTCAGATCTGTTGCTTGTTAATAACAAGGGAATCTGCTGGGGTTTTTTTGTACTTTTGAAATGAACTGCAAAACTGCAGTACAAAAAACCTCCATATCCCAGGAGCTGCAACGGAAAAGGTATCTACTGTCTTAATTTGCCTTCTGTTTTCTATTTCCCTCCTGCTGCCCTTGTATGTGCAGAGATTCGTTAGGACTGGATTAGTTATCTTTTGTGAAAATTGATTTGGAATCAGTGAATGAGACCTTGAAAAGCTGTTACATTGCATGGGGTGAAATAGGCACTTCCAGAGCATAAACCCTCTGACTCTTCAGACAAAAATCATGGAATGAGATTAATTGCCCTCTCTAGAGTCTTACTTCTCTTCATGGAACAGGAAGGGACAGTACAATAACTAAATTAAACTTAGATATCTAACTTTTGGATGCTTAAGTTAAGGTAGGTATACTCCATTGTTTGATCCAATACATTTTTATAATATATTTTAGACCTCCTAAATACCCACACTGAGCTCATCCTTCTTATTATACGCGCACTTGGTGGTTTTTTTCATGCTTATTGGAATGCTCCCATCTCATAGGATCATTTTTATTTCTGTTTCTGTTCGCACAAATTCAGATAATATTAGCTTCAGTGAAAACCCAGCATAGTTGCTTGTTCTAATCAGGTCTTTGACTTGGTGGTTGTAGAAACAAGACAAGCTAAAGAGGTATGTATTTTAACTGTATGTCCCTATTTTATTCTTTGAAAGCTACAAAAATCAAGCTGTATGCTTTTAAATAAACCCAGGACATAACCCCAAATGTGTTATGAATCTTCATTAGCTGTATTTTGGCAAGACTGAGTTTACTTCTGATGTCAGAAGTCTGCCTGGTAATCCATCTAGCACACTTTTCTATTTTGTTATTTGATCTGAGTTAAAACACTTGTTCTTGTGCCCTTTCCATGTTATAATGGCTTTGGGGATGTGCACAAGCATTAGAGCAGCAACTTATGATCACATTTGTCTCACTGGAAAACTGGGAATATTTTGTGAGGTATAGCTAGATCATTATGCCCTCCCCTCCTTGCTCTTCCCTACGACACACACCATTTCTATGGCTTCGGGATGCTCTGTTTCTGGTTTGAAATCAAAGGCACTGCTTGTCAATGCTTTGCCTTCCTGAAGCATTCCTCCTTGCTGTCTAATCTCACTTTCCCAGTGAGATGGTGGGTGGAAGGGTGAAATGCACAGATTTTATTGCAGGAGAGTTGATTTGGATGTATTTTGTTGCCTGCAACTAACTACAATCAGGAAATCTGTAACCTCTTGCATTCTGGCAGATTAAATTGCAGGCTGCTGCTAGCTGGCAAAAGTGGAGTACAGTTTTTTCCTTAAATTCCCTCTCTGGGAGAAACAGTTTTTGATTTCTTTTTGCTTTTGTTTAAATTGAAGGTAGTCATAGCATAGGACACTGGTTTACAGCTTCTCCTGGTGACCCCAGAACTGCAACTCCTTTGTCAGATAAGTAGTTGGGAGAAAACAAAGAAGCAAAGCACAGTACATTCAACCCAGCTTTGCTATTCATCTCTCTCTCTATATACATGTGTACATATACATGTGTGAGTTATGGGTTTTTCTAGGCAGAGAACAAAAAAAATGGTTTCAGCATCTCCATATCTAAAGCCTAAGAGTTTAAAGGAAACAATGCTAAGTGACTGGTGCTTTAAAAGCCTAAAATTGTCTATGGTGGTGAAAGCTTTATGGCAACTCAGTGATGGCAGACCACTGTAGAGATTACACTAGGGGAAAGGAAGTTTTCTGTATGTATGTTTGATGGACATAGGTTTGGAGATAAAATGTCTATATACAGAAATAAAGCGCTGTGAAATCAATTCTACTACAAAGAGAACAGAGTGCTAAAATTCTCAGAGTACTTTGTAACTGCTTCACCCAATGTTCATGTGAGGAAGAAAAGATAACAAACTCTAAGCTCAAGTCATCTTTTTTCTTGGTGCTTGTTATGGGAAGTGAAAGGAATGCAGATCAGAACACTATTTCTGCAGGTAATGCCACAAAGGTCAAACTGGATACGATGATTTATGGAATTGTTAGTAACCCTGTGTGATTAGGATTTGCCCTTCTCTTTTTTATCCCATCTGCTTTTTTTTCCCTGCTTTAGCTTCTCAATTTATTTTCCCACACATATAGTTAGACCAAGAACACAGCACCAAGGATTCTTGTATCAGGAAAGAACAGACTGTATACTAACAAAAGATTCAACACCTCCCTTTCAATTAACATGATTTATTAGAGCTGAAACTAAAACAATGCAGCTGTAGTTTTTGCAGGTTTTTTGTTATTGGATACTTTTTACTGAATATCATTTTCTTATTTTTCTTGTTAACTTTAAACTTTGAAAAAACCAGGAAAACTGCAGAGAGTGGAAAGTCTTGGAGTTCCAAATCTGTTCATGAAGCTATTATCTTCTCCATCCTTAATTTGCCAATGCTTTCAGCAGGCAATAGCATAAGTTTAATATAGACAGGAGAAAATTGTGGATAAGGTCCAAGGTTGTTACTATTCTGGGTTTGGCCTCACAGAAAGATGTGTTGCGAAAACAATTAATATCTACTGACAAAACTTGATGGTGCTAATTTGTTTTTTAAAATAGTAATCTCCTAAATTATCATATCGAGTATTATTTTCTACTTTGAGAAGCCATGCTTAGGTAAGAATACTGCCTGGATCTCTCCCAGCAAACAGTGCGCTGCGAAGTAACACGTGATTTCAGTGGCTGTGTTTCTGGAAAAGCCAGCCTCAGAGAACATTAAGGATTTACACAGGCAAAGTACCCTTCAGCCCAGTGCTGAGGTCTTGGCTTTCAGCCCTGCATCCGCAAGTTGTAAAGTTTTTAAGTCATTGAACTGAATATTCTGAACCAAGACCTTCCAATCCTAAATGTTGTCAGGGCATTTGGTATCTAGCATAGATGCTAAAGAAGTGATTCAGTTGCCTAAACATAGGCCTTCAATGCTGTTTTAGATATCCCAGGTTTTCCTGTGGAGCTGGCAGATGAAACACAAGATCCCTGGGAAATCCTTTTTTTTTGGAGCAATTCCTGCAGGCCAGGAGCAATTTCATACAGCACCTAAAATGACACCAAAGTACAGCAGAGGAAATGAGCCTTTTGTCAGTGAAGCCAGTGGAATCTAGATGGGAAGACAGCTGATCAGCTCATAGCAGCAGGATTTGGTAGCCTAAACATTGGTACCACTGCACATGCCCTAAGGTGCCTCAGGTGTATGCATGGGTTTTGTAGCTATGACACGAGGTGTTTGGAAGGGCTGTACACTTCTGAAGTAGTCTCTGGGGTCCGAGAGCAGTACACTAGCACATCTCAGGTAACGCCAGAAGTTCAGGGAATTCTTTGGGGAATTCACTCCCTAAATTCACCGAACACTTCAACTTCATTGTCTCAATCTGTAGGTATCATACACCTTGTCTTGGGCAAACCACTGTTCCTCCTGCTATGTGCATGGCCATTGTGGCAAGGAAATCAAGTAATCCACAGAGTCCTGGATAGGTTTCCAAAGGCTGTGCCTGCTGGAATTGTTCATATCTGTTGGTGTCATGCTTGCGGTTAATTACTTGACACGTATCCTGAAGCTTTAACTGTATTTCCCAGGAATCATTTAATGGAGTTGTTCTGAGCTTGAGGAAGTTAAAGTAATACCTGTTAGGAGGAGGCCTGAATCTCTCCACTCATTTTCCTTCAGCTTTTTTCGAACACACAGACATAAAAATTATTGCCTTCTAGAGTAATTTAGTGTCAGCACTTAGCCATAAACTGTTGAGATGTTCAACTATGCTACACCTGTTTATAATGTGGAATTTTTTGTTGTTGATCATAAAATATTTTAGGCAAATATCCTGTGCATTTTTGGCCTTTCTTTGTAAGTTTCTTGCCTAAAAATATCAAGACATAAAGCAAAGATAGAATAGAACAAAATATTCATTTAACCCCCAACGATCTCAGCTGGCAGGAAAGAATTGTTTGCTACTTACACAAAATGCTGTTGGTCACAAAAGAGACTTTTTGCAAGCTCAATTTAATGTATTAGTGAAACAAACTTACAGCAATGTTTGACGACATTTATGATACATTGTTTGCAGTATTGTGCAACTGATTTTAACATGGAAATATCTTTGACTGTCATGATTGAAATAGAAATTTACAGTAGCTTGAATATGGCTGAAAAGTATTTTTACTACAATTTTAGATTTTAGTCTTCTTGTTCAAATAACACTGACAGATTTTAGAACTTCTTATACATGCCGCTGAACCATGGCATACACTCAGCTCACAACAGAGAATATTTAGAATAGTTATCCTTACAATATTAGCCAGATTTTGTAATGAGTTGTGATTTTTTTGGTACATATAATGGACCCAATACCGTTGGCCATATAATGGTACAGCAAACAGTATCATGTAAGAAATTTGGCTAAAAATATCTTTTATGGGGGCTTCCTATGATGTGAGAATGGAGATTTCTTCCAATGATGATGCTGCAGCACCCAACAAAAGTCATTAGGTCCCTTAGCTCATTATTAGCTATTCACTCATTTATAGGGGAAATTTGGAATTAAGCAAATTTTAAACAACAAAATTTAGGTGAGATAAATCCTGTCCAAACTAAAAGCCTCAAAACATGCAGAAGAGTCTGTAAATAAGCTGAGACACAATATATCTCATTCTCAGCTAATTTTTTAACTGCTTGATGAGTGTTCCCCAGTGTACAGGCAAGTGAGCGAGCATATTTTAGAATACTTTTTGGCTTTTGTCTTTCTGTCTTAGAAAAACTGTAAGGATTTTCAATCTCCTTTTAGTGCAAAACCTATGACTGAAGAGCTATCTGACTAAGAAGCACTGTCAAAAATTCTGTTCAAAAGGCAATGTCATAATATTATCATTCATGTGAAACAATAATACTTTTTTTTTGCTGTTGATATACAAAATTTTTCTCCAGCAAATGGCACGCACATTCAGTCTATAATTACGTGGTCACTTAGATGCAGCACAAGTTTCTGATTTCGCCTGTTCCCCCTTTATTCCTCCTGCCCGGTGGTGTCATTTCCCTTGTACAAGGCCCTCGTGTGGCTAAGCAAGGAGCTGGATCTAGATGAAAATTAACTCTAAAAAATATGCTTTCTTTTCAGATACCTCAGCTCATCATTCAGAGGTCTACGCTGGCTAAAATAGAATAGAATAAGAGGTGTTGGGGGCAAGGGCAGAATGACATTTGAATTTCAGCTTTCTGCCAAGCTGCTTCCACCTGGTTGTCCCTGGGACTGTACTTGTGCCTGGGGTTATTCCTCCCAGGTGCACAACTTGGTAGTTTCTCTCATTGAACTTCATGAAATTCCTGACCGCCCAGTTCTCCAGCTTGTCCAGGTCCCTCTGAATGGCAGCACACCCATCTGGTGTATCCACCACTCCTCCCAGTTTTGTATCATCTGCAAACTTGCTGAGGGTCCGCTCTGTCCCATCATCCAGATCATTAATGAGGATATTACAATATTGGCCCTGGTACCAACCCCTAGGATACACCACTAGGGAATTGTCTGCAGCTGAACTTTGTGTTAGCGATGACTACCATTTAGGCCCAGCTGTTCAGGCATTTTCAATCCACCTCACTGTCCACTCATCTAACACATATCAGCACCCACATGAGAAGCCCAAGTCTTCCTTCTGTACGTGGTGTCATCAGATGCCCTGCAGTTCCCTTCAGCCGACTTAGAGGTTCCCAGTAATATGCCCAATATTTTCTTTTGTTCTGTTTTCTGCGGAGAGATTTATATTACGTTAAATGTTTTTTTTCTGCTTTTATTCCTTGTTTCCTGCTTTTTATTTTTTTTTTTTTTCAAGTAAGACCATACCAAGCTGGTAATATAAATTCAAGAGGCAACAACTTTCTAATAGTCCTTTTTACTTGTCTTTCACTACAGTGCATATGGCATCTGATCCATTTCCTGTTGATGACATTGAAGATGTGTCTGCTGCCCTGAGGGGGAGTAAGATTAGTCTTTGATGACGAATGCATATATTCCACTGCGGCCACATGCTCTGCTGCTTCTAGAGACCGAGTACTATATTAAAGCAAAGAAATGTAAAGAATCTTTGTCTTATATTATCACTTGCCAATCTATCTTAGGGTAGCAAAAGTATATTTAGGAGAAAGCATCAAACAAAATAATTTTATGGACTTTTTTTTTTTTCTCTTTAGAGAATGCAGACTGCATTACTAACATTAATAGATTGTATCAGCTTGAGCTTTGCTTATGGTAGAAGGATCACAAAATGTTGACTGTAGGAACCTGGCTTCTTTTCTCAAAGCTGTTCCTGTTTACTGGATTTATAAATGACTGAATCCAGATGGATTTGTATCCTAGCTTTCACCCTGAACTATTTCAGTTGGATATCATGAAAGAAACAGTGAGCTGAAGAGACTTATATGGTTACAAGAGGAGAAAGTTGTGCTTTACTGTCTTGTCTACCAATATATATTAATGTCTGAATATTATACATCTGTAAGTCATAACCCTATGTTTCAGAAATAGCATAGTTACCAGTAGTAGAAACAGGACTTCTGTTTAGCTGCAATGTGATTTTTTTCCTTTCTCCAAATAGCTCTGCCTAAAGTAGCAGAAACTATTTTATAATGTTCATGAAAAAATATTTAGTATATAATGTTATAGAATAGCATTATTCTCTATTCAATATTAGAGAAAATGGGAATCTGGCTGTCCTGAAATGAGTTTTCTTAATTTTCAGGCTGCAGCTCCTGGAAAGATGTTGACTCACAGAGTCTTCTCCCTCAGGACCCCCCTTAGCAAACACTCTCATCAAGGACCCAACAACAATACCTGTTTGAAGTGAAAACTTTGGGACCATTGATCAGGGCAGGCTAAACAAAAAATATGTGTTTCAAGAGAAAAGCTTCTAACCCAAATAAGATACCAACAAATGAGCCCTTCTTTGTTTCACAGGCATCTCTGAGTCAGTATTTGTGGAAGAATAACTAGCCAAAGTTATCTTGTAGTTATTAACACTAATAAAATTTTCTCTAGTAGCAAGAAACAGACAAGTGACAGTAAGCGTTGTTTACAGATGATTTAATATGTGTCAGTTGAGCATATACCTGGGCTGAGTTAGTCATGCTTACATAATCATTAAGTGAGTATTAGGTATACAATCCCGTTATCCCCACTATATGTAGCAAGAAACAGACAAGTGACAGTAAGCGTTGTTTACAGATGATTTAATATGTGTCAGTTGAGCATATACCTGGGCTGAGTTAGTCATGCTTACATAATCATTAAGTGAGTATTAGGTATACAATCCCGTTATCCCCACTATATTTTGTTTTGTTTCATTTGAAACTGTTTGTACATTTACTACTTAAATGTAAGTACTTAGTTTAATTTCAATTCCATTATCAATGTTTCAAGATTAAAAAGGTGTGGTAAATTTAATTTGAAGTATCACGGTCTCAACTCTGTCTTTTTTTTCAGTCATGGATCCCAGGAAAAATGCACAATGAAATTTAAAAAACCCAACAGATTGAAGAGTCAGAGGACTACCACATCTTTCCGTTCTGGAGGCATGGGAACCTTGGGACCCGTTGCTCGCTGGGTGAAGAGTTTGGTACTGAAGGAGTGGTCAGTGTAGCCAGGCAGTGGAAGTGCAGAAGACACATGCTGCTTCCTTGAGCTGGGGTGAAACGAGCCCTTGGTGAGCACTGTGAAGAAAGACCTCAGCTATTGTGCTGAAGACATGCTGCAGTGCCACTGAATTCAACCTCTGTCTTAAACCTGGAGTTTCATATGAATAATTTCTGTTGATTTAATCGGGAACAACCCTATTCTCAGACTTATGCCCGCTTAGTACATATATTTCAGTGTGAGATGAAACGTGTTTCACTGTTGTGTTACCAAATAAAAACATTTATTAGGTTTTATTTTTGCATTCACATCGGGTGGGTTTTTTTTTTTTTGAAGGAGCACAGAGGCACACTTTGGCATGTGATGGGAAATTTAATCTTTGGAATAACCTGTGCAATTGTTAGTTTGGCCCCACCAGAACCAGGCATGCCAAAAAATATAACCCCAAGTCAGATGACCAGAGGCACCTGACTTTCCGACTTCTGAATAGGTGTCCACAGGTTCCACTACCTCATTCCACTATTTAACTCAGAATTGTGGCTCAACAAAACTACCAGGACTAAATACAGGTTGCAATACTGGATGCAGTCACAAACAGGAATAGACATAGCAACAAGAGGGAGATATACCAGGGAAGGTAAAAACAGGACAGGGTGAAGCAGGAAATAGAAAATATTCTTTAGAAAAAAAGAAATAAATCCATTTTCTAAGTGAGCTCCCATTTATGAAAATATCCTGATTTATACCTGTATGCATTTAGATTTCATTGTTCTTGTGCAGATTATTCTGTATGTTCACAAACGTCATTCAAATGAATAACTATTAGCACAAAAAGAGTAGCCATGGGATACTGGTGCTATCTATTATGAATTACAATAGAAATGAAATTGCTTATTTGTCAACTCACATTTTCTCCTCTGGTGCGCATCACACGTAACAGCACCTGTTTCTCATATACTTTCTACTTGTGAAAAATCTATGGAGAAAAAACACCAAACTCTTGATTTTAAGAAAGGCCTGTCACGAACTGTCTAGCACTTCAACCAGCTGACACTTCCATAGCTGGATAAACCTTTGCTCATATTTGTGCAGTGTCTTCATGTCATCAGTGATATCCTCATTATGTCACCTAAGCAATTAATTATTTACACGTTTTAAAAATACACGAAGATAACTCGTCATGTGAAAATAAAATGCTCCAAAATCTTCACATCTGAGGCAATGAAATGTACAGCATTAGCTGTGCTGGTGGGAAAAATAGCATGGGGCCATGTGAGACTTCCAAGATCAGCATGTAGAGACCCCTGTTCATATATAAAGTACCTTTCTTTTGTGTGCAATTATGAGCCTTTTGTTCATCACTCACTTTTTCTGAAAATAACTTGGATCTTAAAAGTACGTTAAATCCCCTAAGCTCATCACAGACATTTACAAGAATGCTGGAGACACTCTCTGCACAAAGGAATCTCCCTGTACAGGAAATCTTGATAACATAACCACAGTCGGATTTTCTAGCTTCTCTGTTTCCTAGTGAGGTTGGATTTATATATATATATATATGGACATTGATTTTTATGGACATTTATTTATACGGTAGTTATTTTTATGGACATCCAATTCATGTCAGCTGAAAGCCAAGACAGTATGTCATCCCAGAAACATACCTAAAAATTGGCAGAAACACATCCTATGAGAAAAGAAAAGAAGAGAAGAGAAGAGAAGAGAAGAGAAGAGAAGAGAAGAGAAGAGAAGAGAAGAGAAGAGAAGAGAAGAGAGAATTTCACTTGGAAGGGACCTACAATGATCATCTAATCCAACTGCCTGACCAATTCAGGCATGACCAAAAGTTAAAGCAGGTTGGTAAGTGCATTATCCAAATGCCTCCTCAATGCTGACAGGCTTGGGGCATCAACCATCTCTCTAGGAAGCCTCTCCCAGTGTTTGACCGCCCTCTTGGTAAAGAAATGCTTCCTAATATATGGTCTGAACCTCTCCTGGTGCAGCTTTGAACCATTCCCAGGTGTCCTATCACTGGATCCCAGGGAGAATAAGTCAGCGCCTCCCTCTCCACTTCCCCTCCTCAGGAAGCTGTAGAGAGCAATGAGGTCACCTCTCAGCCTCCTTTTCTCTAAACTGGACAAGCCCAAAGTCCTTAGCTGCTCCTCACAGGACATGCATTCCAGCCCTTTCCCCAGCTTTGTTGCCCTCGTCTGGATGGGTTCAAGGACCTTTGCATCCTTCTTAAACTGCTGTGCCCAGACCTGCACACAGTATTCCAGGTGATGCTGCACCAAAGCTGAATACAGCGGGATAATCCCTTGTTTTGACGGGCTGGTTATGCCGTATTTGGTGCACACCAGGATATGGTTTGCCCTCTTGGCTTCCCAGGCACACTGCTGACTCAAATTGAGCCGGCTGTCGACCAGCACCCCTACATCCCTTTCTGTAGGGATGCTTTCCAGCCACTCTCCCAATTTATGCTTGTGCTCAGTATTACTCTCTCCTCTGTGCAGGTTCCAGCATTTGGGCTTGAACAGTTATTTACAAATAATCATCATTAATAACACAGAGAATGGCTTGATATATTGCTCAGATGTGTGAGAGTTTGCAATTTATGTAAGGCATTTCATGCAATTTTTAAATCAGAGACTCTAAAAGACAAAAATTTCCACCAGATTATCATGAGATTATAAGAGCAATGTTATTGTGCAGTTTAGTATTGCTTACAAATCATATTCATTATGAATTACTACTTTTCTGCCTGCAGAAACTCAGTAACTCATATCAATGATGAAGGTTACAAGCTACCACAGAGAAATATTGCACAGAGACATCATGATTCACAGATGACACAAGCCTTAGCCTCTGAATGAAACACAGGCTTGCTGTAAACTGGCAAAGGGTACCAGCCAAAGGCTGGCTGGTTCAGACCTTGCTGTCACCTCCCATTTCTCAGCTGGTGTCCATAACCTTACAACAGCATCCCAGATGCAAAGCTTGTTTTGTTACTATTTCTGATGGTTATGTCAACTTGAATTCTCTGCATTGGTGGTAAGTAGGCAGTCCAGACAGAAAGAAACAAAACCTACTTTTTGCCTACATTTGGAAATCTTTAAATCACCAATGAATTGGTGCCATCTCATACAGAATTAAGTACCCTGGTTAGTCCAATATTTTAATAGGCTCTGGTGTATTATTTATTTACTGGCCTATTATTTATTTACTCAGTTCAGAAGAACAAGACAGAAGATAAGATTTTCAAGCAGTAATCATGGAGAAAGAATGTCAAGGACTAACAGCATTCACATTCTTAAACTTTTTGTAGTACAGCAATTGCAGATGAAGCTTGCTGAAAGACTGCTGTATCTTAACCTGAATATGTCTCCAGTGCTGGAACAGGCTGCCTGTCTCTTACTGGCCATGATCCAGATGAAAACATCCATTGCTGTTGAGCTATATACAAACTGAGAGACAGCACGGTATGGCTTTGTAGTGTGTCAGTGTACTTTATGCAAGGCTTGCTCAGTACAAATGGGCAAACCCCACCATGACTCCTGTTCCTGTTGCTCCATGTGACAGTTACAATTCACAGAACTACACTGTGAAAGTAATAAGATACTGCAAATGGTCTTGTGACCCTCTGTGCTCCATGGGTCCTGGCCTCTAGGGCTCTTGGTCCTTTATTTCCAGTCACAGACACAGTAGCACACTTGGTTTGCCTAGCCAGCCCAGAAGAAATTGTAGGTCTATTCCCTACTAATGTTTTTCTGTCTGTGCAATACAGAAAAGTAAATCAGAAGTATCAGAAACAAGGATTATATTGGTGCTTCCTAGACCATGTTCTTGTTCTGCTCCATCCCTCCTTCTGTCTGCCCTACCTCACTTTCTCTGTCACTGGATCTTCTCAGGTTTTGTGTCTTTCCTCTCTGTCTCTGTCTTTCAAGGAGTACCCAGGGGAAGCATGTATCCCACCATAAATTAAAAAAGGCACTGAAAGATCTTTAGAAACTGTTGATGTGCTGTTGGGCATAGGGAAGAATTGGAAGAAAGGTAAGGTTGTCAGTCCCATGTCCACTGAACTAAAGCATGTTGATGGCGTAGCCTTGCCTGGTGCACAGAAAATATTATTATAAACTACTTTTCTATGGAAAGATTCATAATGTACCAAAAAAAAAAAAATCTTAGGAAGATTTGTCTCTTAGAGACCTTTAACCTTATTCCCAACAACAAGTTCACTGGGCTGTACTGCAAATAGACTTGAGATATATTTATGTATGTGTATACAAAATTCCCCACCCCCACCTTGTGAACCAAAATAAACTCTCCAGCAAAAAAAGACATCTTTTCTAGGTGCCAAGTTGCATTGCTTGCTTCTCTGGATATGGGGAATTATTTAAACAGCCACAGAGATCTTCCAGCTTTTTTTTTCTCCTCTTCCCCACTGGCAAATACACCCTGGGGATTGATTTCTTCACAGGATAGAATCTGTTGAAGCTACATGACAAAGTTTTGGCAGTGAAGTTTTGTTCCTGTGATGCTTTCAACACAAGCGCATTCTAGCCACAAGGGTTGTTGCGTAAGGGTTGGCATATTGCTCTTGGCACTGTTGCTCAAAGCAGGGATGAGGGGAACCTGCCACTGCCCATAAATTACACCATGAGAAAAAGACTTTCAGCCCAGCTATAAACAGACAATTATGAAAGGCTACGTATTGCCATCCTCAGGCTACCAGTGGTGCTGGGAGAGAGTCTGTCATGAACGACACATACTGACAAGTGTTTTGGGGTTTGTAAAATATGTTAAACCTAAATTGCCTTCAGATTCAGAAAAAAATAGTGCACAGAATTTAATGTAGAGAAAATATATGCATGGCAATTCTGGTATTATCGAGTGTTCATGTAGGGAGAAAAAGTCTTTCCCTGAGTAGCAAGATATAATCGTTCCTATTTAACAAAATAATCAGCAGAAGAAAATACATGTGTTCTTGCCTTTCCCAGAAGCTAGATACCAATGATCACTTTTAGCTTGGAGAGGGCCGCTGAGTCTAAGCCTCTCAGTGAAGTCGATACTCACAGCTCTTACAAAATTTAACAGGTGTCTCCTCCTTGTCTTTGCACTGTTGATTCTCGCACAGGAGCTTTGCCACAAATATGTAAATAAGTAAATCATAAAAACCCTCCGGTCATATATTCACTGTTCTTGGACAAGTGCATACTACCCTTTTCCTCTCTTTGTTGCTCCGAATTCTTCAGTAAAAGGACATTTCTGAGTGATACTAACTGGAACAGGAGTTTGGACCTTGACCTTCAAGGAGTTGTTTTGAGATACATGGTGCGGCAGAAACAAACTTACTTCTTAAAGAGATTAAGTTTTGAAACTCTTTTTGTCACTACTTGCATGTCTCACCATCAAGGATCACTAAGACCCAGAAAATTCAGACAACCCGGAGATTAATATGAATCTAAAAATGAATAGGATGTAACTAGACTGGAATGGAAATCAATACAGAAACACACTTTACCAGCCGTGCCAGTGCAACACAGGAAAAAGACTGTTGAAACTGTTAATCTTTACTTTTTAAGCACCTGCTACTAACACGAGAAGTTACTCCTGAAGCCAAGACAGGAATGGATGGATGATCCTGTCTGGTAGATTGTTCTTATGATCCCAGGACAAAACCAGAAAATTTGCAGTGCCAGAGCAGAGATGTGAACGGATCCTATTTCTGCTGCTGTGGTCACTCCTGGCCTGTGCTCCGTTGTACAGCACAGGAGTATCCAGAAGGTGTTTGAACGCATTTGCCTTACGTGCTACTAATTCAGAGCACTTTCTAACCCTTGAGGAGTAGTTTCCTTGTGAAGCAGGTATTCACCTCATTTTACAGGTTCATGAATGTGACTGATAGAGTATGTGTGTGAAGCAGAGAGAGAAAGAGAGAGGGGGAAAGAGGGAGGGAAGATGAAGTGATTTGCATAGTTCTGTGCTTTAATTACAAAACAACCTTTGCCTGATGACACAACTATCCTAATTAAGCATCATTACGCTTCCCTTGGGAACTTTCCAATTAAGCATGCCCCAATTATGTGGAGTATACATGATGATGGTAAAAAACAGCACATTTTCTGATTGTTGCAGCACACGATAATGATGTGAACATCTCTCTTGGGACCAAAGGATGCAAACAGTTTGATTGTGCTTTTAGAGACCCAACAGTACATTCCAAACCCAAAGATTTCTGAAACATTGGCAAATATTTTAAGTCGAATTTAAGGTCATCTCAGGCATCTTAAAAATGCTGAAAGAATGGATAAGCATTCAACAATGGATTTTTGAAGACTTAAAAAAACAGTCTTTATTTCACCTCATATTTTTAGACATCACTGGTGTGAGAAGGGTTTCTCCAAACATCTGACTTCAATGCTAGAGTTTATTCACTCACAGTATATTTCTCTTATGACCAAATTAAGCAGATTTTTGCCTAGTCTGATGATTCTATATTATATGACTAATCAGTTGCCACAGAATTCCTACTCTGAAGAGTGTACGTAACAGTTCTTAGAGAAAGGCACATGAAGGCAGAAATGTTGCATGATATCTAATAAGCTGACTGGAAATGCTGGAATTTCCTGGTTGCTCTGAAACAGGAGAGAAATGTCTTGTTTTATGATTAGAGAAGATGTATTTAGCTAACAGACAGATTGATACCATGAAAATTTCATTGAAGAACAGTCTCTTCTCGGTGGTTCCCAGTGACAGGACAAGGGGCAATGGGTGCAAGTTGGAACATAGGAAGTTCCATTCCAACACACGGAAAAACTTCTTTACAGTTAAGGTGGCAGAGCACTGGCACAGGCTGCCCAGGGAGGTTGTGGAGTCTCCTTCTCTGGAGATTTTCAAAACCTGCCTGGATGCAGTCCTGAGTAATGTGCTCTAGGCAATCCTGCTTCAGCAGGGGAGTTGGACTAGATGATCTCTAGAGGTCCCTTCCAACTCTGAAAATTCTGTGATTCTGTGAATATAAGCAGGCATTACATTGAAGCAGTAAAAAGATCTTTGAAATTTCCTTTTTCAGAAAGTAGAACAAAGTGACAGTAACAGGGGACAGAAATTTTGGACAGATGTGAGTTCTCCCATTCTATGGGGTGTCTTTGTCTATTTAAAAGGTCCATGATAACGGAACTGCCAGAGTGATCTTCACTACTATACTAGTCCTTGGACTGACAAATGTAAAAATAAGCTTGTCAAGATAATATTAAAGACTCATTGCTCATGGGTATAAACATGCAATGAACTTAAAAGCTGAAGAAAAATTAAAGTACAATATTGTCAATGGAGCAGATAGATAATTTCCCCTTTGTTCAACTTCCAAATGTAAAATTGCATTGTTTTCAAAAGCAAAGGATTCATATAAATTAAAATATGAAGAAGGTCAGAAAGGCTAAAAGACCATAACTACAAAAGAACCGTTTGCATTAAAAAAAGATAATTAATCCTTAATCATTAAAACAGTGAAAGAAGCCAGGCATTAACATATTTTTGAAAATCTAACAGAACTGAATAATAGGTTCTTTAGACTATCGTGACAGGGCCTGCTTTATACTGTATTAATTAACTTGAGTAGCCCAACATTTATAAATAAACTGAAAGGCAATCCATATACTTGCAAAACTTATTCCTTTGATCATGAGGGTTTTTTTCCTCCAAATCATACCTGTTTATTCTAAATAAATACTTTTCACTGTCAGAGTATTAGATGTTCAACAAGCTGTCTGTGTGGACAGTCACTTGGGAGATGAATCTCTTTTTCTGCTCTTTCTTGTATCCTTGTCTGCTTCACACACGTGTGCTATGTTAAATGATAGATAATAAGGATATCAGCTCATGACCTCCTTTATCTGCTGGAACACCACTGCAGTCCTATAATAATGTAGAAGGTGACAAAGTTAAAGTGAAGATTTTGCTAAAATATAAACCAGTGCCTCAGGAGGTAATGTAATTGTTTATTTCTGAGTTGTAACAGTATTCTCTCTGTTTCAGTCACACATCATTTCTGAAATGTTTACGTTTCTTATAATACTATAAAAACCCCAAACAAACCCCAAAAAGAAGATGTGCTGAACCAGTAAAACATCTGCTACCTTTGTCCAAAAAGCCCACCATTTCTGAGACTGGATCTCAGACCAACAACTACACAAAAATGAAAAAGATTCACCTGCTGAAGATCTTGTCCTTGCACTGGCATCAGCTAGCAATGATTAAAAAAAAAAATAGAAGCTGGTGCCTCACCTTCACTGGTCTGACCTCAACTGATATATGCATAAACCATACATAATCTAGTTAGTTGATTCAGGCTTTTTCTGTCTCCATGTTTTCTTCAAAGTAATGAACAAACAATAAATAAAAACAAAGTTATTTGTGAAGAATAAATGACTTTTATCTCAGAAACTCTCTGAGCCACAGATCTGTAACGTAAGTATTTGGGGTAAATAATGGCTTCTTCTCCCGGTCCTAAATTCTTCTTTAGGCACTCAGTAATGGCTATTCTCATACATGATTATTGTTGGACATGATAATTATTGAAATTAATCTTAGCTCTGATCTCTTATTACACTTCTTACATTCTCATGTTCATATAAATAACCTAATCTACAAAGCTATTTGCAATGTTTAGCAAAATGACTATTTAATCCTAAGATTGCAGGAGATACTCTATATGTTCTCAATCACATTTTCTTGACACGTTATTAAGATGCTATCACAGATGTAGTTGTCTTTATTTTATCAATATTTTACTTCTGTGGGCTATGTGTTAAGGGATTAAAAGCGTAAGAAGGTGTTAATTAGCTTTATTTAGCTCTACCTTGCCATAACGCCAGTTGAGAAGCAAAACTGGAAAATACACAAAAGACAATATCTGTATCTTACGTACTTGAGAATTCCATTAATTGGACACATTTGCCACTTTTGCCTGAAAACAAAACAATTGGACAAATCGGGCAAGCAATATCCTGGTGTGCACCAAACATGGCATAACCAGCCCGTCAAAACAAGGGATTATCCCGCTGTATTCAGCTTTGGTGCAGCATCACCTGGAATACTGTTTGCAGGTCTGGGCACAGCAGTTTAAGAAGGATGCAAAGGTCCTTGAACCCATCCAGACGAGGGCAACAAAGCTGGGGAAAGGGCTGGAATGCATGTCCTGTGAGGAGCAGCTAAGGACTTTGGGCTTGTCCAGTTTAGAGAAAAGGAGGCTGAGAGGTGACCTCATTGCTCTCTACAGCTTCCTGAGGAGGGGAAGTGGAGAGGGAGGCGCTGACTTATTCTCCCTGGGATCCAGTGATAGGACACCTGGGAATGGTTCAAAGCTTCACCAGGAGAGGTTCAGACCATATATTAGGAAGCATTTCTTTACCAAGAGAGCGGTCAAAGACTGGGAGAGGCTTCCTAGAGAGATGGTTGATGCCCCAAGCCTGTCAGCATTGAGGAGGCATTTGGATAATGCACTTACCAACCTGCTTTAACTTTTGGTCATGCCTGAATTGGTCAGGCAGTTGGATTAGATGATCATTGTAGGTCCCTTCGAAGTGAAATTCTCTTTTCTCTTCTCTTCTCTTCTCTTCTCTTCTCTTCTCTTCTCTTCTTTTCTCTTCACACAGGCATACATAAACTTTAAAGTGGTTAAGATAATTTATTCCCATTTCTTCAGGAGGCTTGGTAGAAAAAGTAGTCACCAGATAAATTAAGATTTATTTGGGAGAAGGATTTGGGGGTCCTGGTAGATAGTAAATTGTCAATGAGCCAGCAGTGTGCTCTTGCTGCCAAAAAGGCCAATGGAATCCTGGGCTGCACAGGGAAGAGTGTGTCCAGTAGGTCGAGGGAGGTCATTCTCCCCCTCTACTCGGCACTGGTGAGGCCACAACTGGAATACTGTGTCCGGTTTTGGGCTCCACAGTTCAAGAGGGACAGGGAACTGCTGGAAAGAGTCCAGCGAAGGGCAACCAAGATGATTGAGGGATTGGAGCATCTCCCTTATGAGGAAAGGCTGAGAGAGCTGGGACTCTTTAGCCTGGGGAAGAGAAGGCTGAGGGGAGACCTTATTATTACTTACAAATATCTAAAGGGTGGGTTGAAGAAGGATGGAGCCAGACTCTTCTCGGTGGTTCCCAGTGACAGGACAAGGGGCAATGGGTGCAAGTTGGAACATAGGAAGTTCCGTTCCAACACACGGAAAAACTTTACAGTTAGGGTGACAGAGCACTGGCACAGGCTGCCCAGGGAGGTTGTGGAGTCTCCTTCTCTGGAGATTTACAAACCTGCCTGGATGCAGTCCTGAGTAATGTGCTCTAGGCAATCCTGCTTCAGCAGGGGAGTTGGACTAGATGATCTCTAGAGGTCCCTTCCAACTCTGAAAATTCTGTGATTCTGTGATTCTGTGATTATACTGAGGACACTCATGGATGTCAATTCTGTCTTCCTGAAAGTACCCAGTCATGTACTTTATCTCCATAGCTTTCCTTCTCTTCCAATTTATTCCAATTCTTAAATAATTGCATTTGCAAACACACATCTGGTATTCTAGGAATACGTTTCAAATGAGATTGAGATCTGTACTGGCAGGTACGTCCATTTTTCTGGGTCTGGCTTTTCATGGTCCCTGGATACAACCAAAACTAAAACAAGTGTTTGGAACTGAAAGACTAAGAAATCCCAGTCTGCCACTTCAAGCTGATTTGTTGTGTCTTTTCCACCAAGCTATTAGAAAAGGTTTCTTTTTTTGAAAAGAAAAATCGGTATTTTTATCACCAGTTTGACATTGGCATCTGCCACCCCAACAGCTGTTACTCTTATCCAATTGTCCATTTTGGAACAGGAGAGGAAGGTCTATTAGAGAAGGCTTGTAGAGTGACATTATGAAGTGACTCCAATGTTCCATTTAATTATTCCAACGTGATAGTTTTAAAAACATTTGCATCACCTCTTTAATGGAAAAAAATAATTTCTTAGGCAGACAGTCTCAGGCTGAATAATCCTGGCATAAAAGCTAAAGTTCTACCAATGACTCATGGAAATCATTCTCTTTGAAAACAATTCTGTTTATAATGAAAATAAGTTTATTTGTATTTTTCCTCTTTCATGTCTATGGGTATAATCAGGAAAATAAGATATTTATCGGATAAGTAATTAAATGTTGTATCCTTTGTTGCTTACTCCAATCAGGTCAAAAAGTTGAAGTTGCTTGGCACACTCACCAAGAAAACTGCAGATCTTACTACTAAATGTGCTACAGGTGTTTTTAGAAATTGTAGTTAGTGATGTTAGTTTCGTGCCTTTTTGTTCCTTATACTTGTAGACTACTTATATATTGTATGCTATGCAGGATCATTACACAGTGCTAAACCCTGCTCGGTTGTGAATTCATGAAATTAGTACAGAAGCAGTGCAGCAAAAAGGGACATGTTTGAATGTGACATATTTAGGTAGATGCAATATCTCAGGTTAGCACAAGCTCGTGTTATGACCAAGAGAGGATAATAATGAAATTTAGGGCCTTTACTTTTCATATGCCAACCCACACCTGCAAATAACTGCACATACATACCTTTATTATATAACAGCGGGAAAGTTAATGGTAAACATTTAGTCAGATAACTACAACCCACCCACCCCACCCCCCCCCAAGTTGAACTGATTAATTTTTCAATGCAGACACAAAAAGTGGTCCCTCATACTCAGGATCAGATTGAAGCATTTTACAAAAGAAATGTTGACATGTAGGAGCTCCAAAATCTTAACCCAGCAAAGCAAGCAGCAAGTGCCTCTGTATGAGCGTGTGCAAACTGTTGTGTTTTTTTTCTGACATTAGCTTAGGGGGAACAATTGCCCGCAGCACACTGGATGAAGCCCTGTGTGTGACAGCCAAGTAAACTGAAGAGCATTCAGAGACTTTACCAGCCACTGGAACCTGAAAGTCTATTCAACTGAACTGTGAGAGTGCTCCCTGGCATGCTTTGGGCTCAGGCCAACTAGCACTCTCCCAGACACAACTTGGGCATGTTTCAGCACTTGCGAGGTCCCAGGATACATTCTCAAAAGGCAGCTTTGCGAACCCCACTTTGGAAACTGTGGGACTTACATAAACACAGTTTTTTTTATGCCAGGTGGTCTTTGTGCCCAGAATATTCCTGGACACGTTTCATATATTAAGGAATGAAGATTCAGTACATTTGAAAGCTAGTTTGCAAAAATAAGAGAAACAAAAAGAAGGAATAGAAGCAGCTATTACAGCTTCTTTTGTCTGAGGTGACCTTCAGTTTTTTTCCAGACTAGCAGATGCTGGATAGTCTGGTGTTTTTTTGCCCAGAACCTTGGTTGAAATTCTTACAATATTTACCTCTCAGTTTGCCAAGGTTTTAACCTCTTGTTCTTGACTCCACCATTCACACTTCTGACCCCTCATCAGACTGTGTACCTCAAAACCATTCAAACACATGACATCTACCTGAGCAGTGCTTTCTTCTAGAATATGTACTTCGTAACCCTATTATTTCATCCATGATGTTTAGCAGTCAGTTTCCAGCATAGATTTCTAGATTTGGCTTTGGCCTTTTCCAAAACAGTTTGAATTCTGCTTAGCTGGGACTCATTTCTCAGCCAGTATTCACAGAATACCCATAATTTCTAGAGAAGGTCTGGATGAAATGAAGGAGGCTGGCCTAAGGTAAAATTTTCAGTCTGAACTCACTTTTCGTCTTAGTTTGCCAACGCTTGATCTTGGTTACATGCAGGAATTTTATTTTTCTAGGATTTTGCTTTTAGGAGATGACGTTGATTGATTGAAATCTATTTTAGGAAAAATATTCCAGACTGGTGAGACAGAAGTAGATTTTTATATATGCATTGTGTATGTACTTTGGTACAACTGATAACATTGCACTTCCACAAAGAAAGAATTAACCTGTGTTTGCAATATGAAGGAGTTTGTCCTAGGGAACAGTGTCTGAAAAAGACCGTCCAATGCAAAAATATGTTAAAGAAGGAAGTCAAATTCTCTGGCTTAGCTATCTAACTGGCACGAGTTCTAGATGTCTAGTGAAGAAATGCTCCTAAAAGTAGTGCCTCATTTTCCTGTTCAATCAAGGAAAAGCTCAGTACCTCCGAAAGCTTTCAAAAGGAGCTTCTGTCTACCTGAGTTTAAGTGTAGTGGTTCATCAACTGTTTTTCCTTATCTATGTAGGCAGGATTCTGTCTTGTGCAGGAAAACAAAACTCTGACTGGTTTGGGTGGATCCTCAGTCACTGCCATTTTTTTGTTTGTTTGTTTGTTTGTGTGTTTGTTGTGTTTTTTTTTTTTTAAACAGATGAGAACTTTTATCTTAAAATAGATGGTCTTGTTCAAACAAGGGATTTATGTAGCTTGGATAATGCACACTGCAGTGGTCTTTTCTAGGTTTATGAATCCAGCACTTAGTGTTATCACCTATTACCGCAGTGTAAAAGGGTGCTATTTGCATTGCTGGATTTTCACAGTGTATTTTGCCTGGGTTTAGGTAGTGTTATTATGACTATGACTGTGACTGTGACTGTGACTGTGACTGTGACTATTTCTATTGCTATTGCTATTCTAATACTTGGATTCCTTTCCTTTTTATTTCTAAATGAGGTATTTTTTTGGGAGTGTATACTACTTTTTTGCTCTTCATTGGCATTAGTAGGAGTTCTGAATACCTTTTCTGTGAAGTTTAAGTGGAGGATGCAGGCCACCTTTCTCAATATCTACTGTTTAGGTTGGAAGATCCATATTTGGGAATATATAAACACCCCATTAACTTATGTTGTTATCACAGGTATATGCACACTAAACAGGCAGAACAACTCTATTTACATGTTTATTAATTATAGCACTATGTTACATGCTCCTGAATCACACTCTCTGCTCTAATCCTTTAAGGGCAAAACCCCAGATTTCCTCCTGCATTTCAGCACAAACTGTCTCCTAGTCTAGGGATGGAAATATATCAACCTATTTCTGTTCAGAGTCATTTTCTTTCATAAATCATATCATCATGGTTGGAATAACTGGCAAAAGAGGTACATTTCCAAATAAAGAAACCATTTTACACAACTTATCTTGGTAACTTCAAGAAAATAATCCAGGAAGCATACAATGTGAATTGTTTTTAAAAGGAATATTTTACAAGATCTAAAGAGAAAAAAGAGAAGTAACATTGTGGCTCTGTGTTGACTGCCTACCTATACTAACTGCAGAAGTTCATGTTACAGAGTCTGTTCTGGAAAACTTCAGTCTACTTTAGATGTACACAGAGTTTGGCACCCTAGGTCATGTAGCCTTTCTGCTATGTAAAAAAAAAGCCCCTTGCAAAAATTCAGAAGAGAAACAAAATGAATAGTGTACAAAAGAAAGGGAAAAATATCCTTTCAATGAAGAAATAATGCTATTTCTTTATTTCTGTTTTTAGATAAGATGATTTTAAAAGATGATGAGTACCTCAAATATTTATCAGGGCAAACAACAAGGAATTTTCCCACTAGATCAGGATAAAAAGGGTTATAAACTTACATTAATTTCCAGTATGGAATTTGCTACTGTCTTGAGGCTGATGTAACTTATACACTTAGACTTAATTTCACTGGCAAATTCCTCTTTTAATATCAAGCAAGTTTGGAATAACCACCCAAAAGCCTGCCTGGGGGGAATTTAATTAAAGTCTGAATCAGTCTGTGCAATTCTAATATTCAATAAAAAAGGCAGAATTAAATATTTTCTTTGGGACTAAAAGGATATTCTGTGTCTCTCTGCTTATACTCTCCCTGACAGTCAAGAGAAGAACTTCAAATAACTTTCTGGGGCACCATCCACATTCTGCAATGCTTTTCCAGTCCATGCAGCTTGTGAAAACAGAAGCTTTTAAGTGATGGTCCTTTGAGGTTCAAGTCACGGAGCTCCCCCTTTCTTCCATTCTCTGTCTTGCTGTCTTCCTAAAAGTTAGGGCAACAAAATTTTGAAAAACTGTTTCGATTCAGCCATGTTAACTCCTTTTTTATTTTCTGAGTATTGAACTGGATGGAGGGTATGCTGCATAAATCTGAGCTATAATTTGACTTTCTTTATCCTTGAATACTTTGAAGGATAAATTGTGTGATAGCATAAGTAAATCAAGTAGGTAGACGTGTATTCTACATGAATGACTACAGACACAAAACAATGTGAAACTGTATGAGAAATGCAAACCCCATGCCTGTCTGCCATCTAGGTTATGTGTATCACATAAGACTCACACCGGAATCAGACCACCGTATGGTAGTTTCATGTCAGAGTTTAGTGAAAGATACCTAATCTGTGTGAAGGCAGAGGTACGAGCTCTGAAACAATGAATTTGCAGGAAGGAAGGTGCTAAATCTATTAAATTCACTAAATTAAAACAACATTCCTGTAGTCCAGCACAGGATATTAAACTCTTACCAATGCTCTAAACACCTTACAAAAATTAATAATGTAGCCAATATTTGTGTTCAATAATTTCTCCCAAAACACAAATATTGTCCTCTTAAAATGTCTTAATATGATCAGGAACATGACACTGATCGAATAAAACCTTTCTCTTCTGAAGGCTTTTAACATTTCACAGACCAAAAACAAAAAAAAAAAAGAAAAAAGAAATGCCTAAGAAAGAAATGGAGTTTTGTAATAAGCCCCGAAAGTCCATAAGTTTAAGTTCTGTTACACTGTGAAAGAAGACACTCTTGCAGAATGTACATGTCCCCAGAAACCAACTGAAAGCTAGTTCTAGTCTGTGGAATATGAGTCTAGGACATACTCTGCTTAAAGTACCTTGTAATAAGCAGCCACCTACATTTTGGATCCTCTGTGTTTTCTCAATGATTTTCAGTCATTGTTCAATAAAAATTGTATTTAAATAAACTAAATCTGATATTCAAAACATAAAGCATTAGAGTCCACAATGAAAATAAGATCTGCTTATCCTCCACACCCTGGTTAATTCAGATCAGCCCATGCAACAGAAGTTAAGAAATTCCAGCATGACTTACACCTCATCTACATACCCATGAATAAAGTCCTGAAAAGTGTATGCAGGTTCCTCAGAAAAGGAGAAGAAAGAATTCTTGCCCTGTTAATCATCAAATAAACAGTGTTGCCTCTATCTTGTCTGAAGTGAGTTTCACAGATCTCATTCAAATGCTGTGTAAGTCCAACGGCACTTTTGCTTTCTCTTGATGCACTTTGTGAGTTTCATTTAAGTTAGAGGTGGTAGTGAATCAAATTGGAACAAATCAGGACTGACAGACAAGTAAAAACTTTTCTTTTTGAGCAGTAAGTGAAATAAAACTCACTGAAAGTAACTAAACCATCCTGCACCAAAATAAATATTTAGCCAGATCCCTGAAGAGAACCCCACAGACATACCTTTCGGAATAGCCTAAGCTTTGACATCACTACTAACTATTCACTGTGTTTCAGCATCACTATTAAATAATAGAAAAAAATCAGAATCAAAACATAATTATTTTCTTCTGATGATTTTTAAAAGTAGACCAGATGTCTCTGGCACAGTTTCCAAACCAGTCACAAAATTAAGAAATAATTTGCTTCCATGCAATAAATTCTGAGAACTCTAGGAGAATTGCCTTGACTCACTCGTCTACTGTCCCTCTAAAAATAAGGGAAGGATGAAAAATGAAAGAAAGGGCAATAAACCATCAACATGAGAAGGATGTTTTTTCTGCTCCGTCTGAGAAGTTTCTCTGTTTGTGACGGCATTATCCAGGCTGTCTGAATAAATTCAGCAATACCATTATTTCTGCTGTTATTCTGCAAGCAAAACCAGAGCTGCCTTTTATTCATCATATAAAACTACTCCAACATTTTTAGAAATCTGGTGGCAGTTACCAGATAAAGGTCAAGCAGAGAAAGTGTTGACCCTTCCTGGTATCATGAAGGTCAGTAGGGCTATCTGTGGTTGAATTCTTCTGTAAAGTAACTCATAGTATGTATTATTTAACTGTGATTGCAGAACACAGACAAATCTGCTAGGTGATTTTCATTGTTTGGAAACCAGAAGAAGAATCATGTATTAAATAAAAACTGAGCAACCACCTTTTCATTAACGACATGATTTGAGAAGTCTTGAAGTCCACTAGATCATCATCTTTTCTACCATACTGTACCTGTGAAAGGTAGCTATAGACAGGATCATGAAGGCAGTATTCCTGAGGAAGCAATACTTTTTTGCCTTTATTTTCACTGGTTTACTGAAAGCAGATCATACCCGACCAAGCTAATTTATTTGATGAATCTACCACTTTATACTGAATGTGAAAGAAAAAAGGAGTATGATTGAAATCTAGCTAACTTTGAGGTACCCTTGCAGCCAATTCAGAGAAATAAGCACTTTTAGTCTACATATTTTAGCCATATTTTATTTTATTCTACTTTGGGATGAAAAGAATTATGTCAACGCAGTCCTGGTTTTCTCTGTTGCCTCTGAAGGGAACCCAGGGTACCTAGGTCAGTGTTATAGCTAAGCCACAGAGAGTACACCAAGATTAAGGATACAGTGCTGTAAGCAAACAAAATATGAAATATGATTTTGAGAATTACACATAAAGATTTCACACTTGCCTTAAAGACTTCTGCTTCAGTCTCTTACTATGGTACTGAAAGGTACTGTTTTACTAACTTAAGCTGTAAATCACTTAAAGATTATGAAGATTTATCTTGCCAGTTGATCTGAAAATTAGTATTTTTAACTTTGAATTTAGCAATTCTTCACACTTCCATTTTTTCTATGTTGAATATAATTTGAAGTATTTTATTGCAAAACTGAAAAAGTTTGGGGGACATGGTTCAGCACTGACAAGTCTATATTTTTCTATCCTGTTTCATCATGTACTTTATCAAAATACCATTATTGTATTCCACATTATTGTGAGATCTAAGCATCATAAGGTTGTTGCCTGAAATTTAGTCAAGCTATCTAGCCTGAAATAAAGTGTGACAGATACTTCCAGTAGATGAACAACAGAAAACTGGAAATCATATAACAGGTGTGTATAAGATAGTTTGATGAATCATGGTGGGATGTACGTGCCAAGAGCAAGGCTGAGAATTGTTATTACAGGATCTTAATTTACTAAAACTAATCCACAAAATAAAAATGTTACTGTTTTCCACTTTATTTAAAGGGTTGTGAGTTTATTTTACCATCTCACTGTTTTCATTACAAAATAAAACATGTCATTCTGCATGTTAATTAGGCTTCTCTAAAAATTAGCATTTTATATTTTAAATTTTCTTTGAAATTCTGCACAATTTCTCATTTCTCATATCTCACAATTAAATTCTGTAGAGCCAATTTTACTTTCCTGTGTTGTTGAAACACCAAAAATTTGTCTGAGCTGGTAATGTTGAATATTTCCATTGCTGTTTGTTGACAATAAAATATTAATTAATTTTTAAAATGGTAACAAAGCAACACAGATGCTGTCATTATAATTATGATTGCCTCATAATAGTAAGCTTCTCAGTGACAATGAGAATTAATCATACAATTAGTACTTTGTGCTGCTGCCCATGTTGTTCTTTTTTTTAATGTAGTTTTCATTCCCAGGTGGTGATTACCTGTTAGGTGAAGGCATGTGCATGAAATACTCTTTTACCCCATAAATTTTCAATATACAGTCCGAGACCTACAGCAACCTGTGATTAATCACCTACTAACTGGATCATTCCTTCACTGTCAATAAGTTACAAACTGCATACAAGGCACTCAACTCCCTTGTTTACCAGATCCAGT
Organism: Charadrius vociferus; assembly: GCF_000708025.1. Taxonomy (NCBI): domain Eukaryota; kingdom Metazoa; phylum Chordata; class Aves; order Charadriiformes; family Charadriidae; genus Charadrius; species Charadrius vociferus. The sequence continues at coordinate 296,294 of NW_009647572.1, read as the reverse complement.
TCCTCAGAGAAACACCACATTTTGCAATAAGACAATCATCACAACTACAGCAAAAATGTTCTCTATTCAAATGCAAAATGCACTCCGTTTCACCATATTACCTTCTATAATAGTATTGCTTGCTAGCAAAAAAGCAACACAAAACAAAACAAAACAAAAAAACACCTACAACAAAAAAGGAAATAAAAGAGATGATAGAAACCCTTCCAAGCAAGTGTATTGATTAAAACCCTAACTGTCCTCCTGGACAAACTTACATGGCTTCTATTAGCTTTATTGCAACTGAAATGTACTAGATAAATTGGACAAAATTTAGCCCAAACATACATATGACTCAATTCTCAGCATACTGAGAATGACATCTATAAAAAAGACCTTCAAAACACGCAACAAAGATGAGATCACATCTTGCACATCTGAGCTTTGAAGTTGAGGGGGAATATTTCCACCAAATTCAGTTTTACAAACTAGGTAGAAAGAGAAGTATGGTTGCGATACTTCATATAAACATACACGTATGCACATGTTCAAGATGAGCCAAGCCTGAGATAACACCAAAGACTGTAACAGGTAAGTTCAGATAAGACTACTCCATCTTTCTGTAAGAAAGTATTTGTCTGTGTTCACTTCAGTACCTTAGCATCTCTTTCTGTCTTACAAGTAGTTGTGTGGATTGTGTATTTAGCCTCCCAATAACTGTGTTCAACATTTAACTATTTTAAACTTCAAAATTTTTCTAGTTAAAGGTGACCGCTTACCATTAAACCTTGACTGAAGAGCTGCAGAAGAACAGTAGGTTTAATTTGTATTTTTATTCTGTCAGATCCCGAATTCTTTATTATGGTTAAAAGTGTAAGACTGCTGAATTAATGTGGAAATACAAAAATATGAATTTAAAATCACTTACTAGCAGGTATATACTCCAATGGAGGAGCTTACAGCAAAGAGTTCTTTTTCCTTCTCAGTTCAGGTGAATTTCCATAAAAATATGCATTATTTTTGATTATTACATAGATAATAAGTTCAAAAAATTGGGTGGAACAATTCACTTTGTGTCTTTAGAAGTTGCAGGTCACACCAGACATGCATACACACACACACACACGCACGCGCACGCGCAAACACATACATGTTGTTCCTGAACACATGAATGGAGAACTGGAAAGGACTACACATTTTAATTAAGGCCTCTGAATTCACTCCATCATGAGCTCATCAATGAAGGGAACAGCATACCTCTACTAACAAGAAGGAAAAAAGAATCTGAAAATGACTGGTTCATGAATCTTTCTTGATTTCTATGTTATTGCAAGCCCCTAGAAACAGGGCTGAAAATTGAATTTGGAGGAGGGGGAGATGGCAGGATATTTCTGAGTAAAATTTTGGCTTGAACTGTCAGCCCGGTCTTGCTGCACTGAAGTCACCGAGCTGTTGCCAACCCCTACTGGTGCTTTGCTGGAAGTTTTGAAGTCCTGGCAGAAGGCGCTAACAGAGGCAGCCAGGAGATAGGTGCTGGTGCAATTAATTGAAGCATCCAGAATTGATGAGTGCTGTCAAGAGCTCACTGTGAGGATGGCTACTAGGGGAGCCTAATAAAGTGACTGGAAGAGATCAAGGTTATTACAGGATCTCATGGAAATGGCTGGAAGCAACAAAAAACAATGGGAGAGCACAGTGTGGCATGTAAGAAAGTAGAACAATACTTGTAAACCCAATTATGCATTCAGGAGTGAGTAAGGTGCCAGGGGGAATTAAAACACTGCACAGTGAATACCAGCTTCCACTTATCAATGATCAAGACACCACTAGCTTGTGAACATAATATTAATTTATTTAGTTCTATGGTAGCATGATCCCTGCATTTCACATACACTTAATGAAAGCTATACTGGCTCGGCTGTTGCTATTTTCTTTCTGGCTGAACTTTCAAAACAGTAAAAATAAACCCTGTAGTAGGTTTTAGTTTTCTTTTTTTCTAAGATACACCATGCTGAGTGTATCTTTTAAGTGTATATAATCGGTTGAGATCTCACTGCAGAATGTGCTTGGCTGAGTAAAAAAGTAGTAATGGGTATTTTACAAAAGGAATTAAAAAGAAAATATAGGCAACATGTAGCAGTATCACAGAGTGACGAAAACGGGATAAGGCGCACAAAGAGACAGAGGCAGAGACAGAGTGAAGTTGTTTTACCAAGCAGTCTAATTCTTTGGATGACTACAGGAATAAAAACCTGTTAGCAGGTTCCACAGGAGTCTGAAGATTGATTATGTGTCCTAGTTCCCTTGTGCTTCCCGTGCTGAGAATGTCTTTTTAAACTGCTGATTTCACAGTCTACGAAAGGGCTGAAGAAGGAGGCATTGGCTGTGATCTAGATATAAGATTGAAAGGTTCAGAAACCTCCTTGAGAACATGATAAATATTTCTGCTTCTCCCAGCACTTCAAAGAATTGCAGCCACTGAAGACGTGAACTTTTTGATTGATAAGATGTAGTTCACCTTGCATAAGCCTTCACTTTACAGCTGAAGCAAAGAGACGCAAAACTGGAAGTCCTGGAATGAGATTAATCAAGTCACTGACTCAATGAATTAGTTCCAAATATGTATTTGCCCTGCTCAATAGGCAGACTCTCACACAGTGAAATTTGCTGTGATACCTACATGAACAGTCCTTCCCAAATGTTCAAGAAAGTAACAGAGCCATAACAATCTACACATAGGAGCATCTGATGTAAGCATATTTCTTGAGTCATTTGACAAACAATGAACAGTTTTTAAAGAATTTTCTGTCTCCTTCCATTACTCATTGCAAACATTGGTGTAACTCACAGCAACATTTGGTCTTCCATGCTCCTTTAATCTGTTTGCTTGGTTGGCTTTTTTTTTTTCTTTTTTTCCCCCCTGTAGATTAAGATTATTTGTTGCATTGCAAAATTATTTGCTGGGACAACGTCTTTCTTTTTATTAGGCCCTGTAATCATTATTTAAATAATAATGTATTTAACCTTTAAAATCAACTCTCTGATTAGATTTTGTAATTGTAAATGCATTGATGAAGAGGAGGAAAAAAAACCAAGTGTGCAATATTGACCAAAGAATTTTGAACAAACTAATCTTTCAGAAATACAATAACACAATATAACAATCTGTTAAACTGTAACGAAATACAATACTTTACTATCCAATAAGCTACTGTTATGTTGATAGTTTCTCTTTTAACTTTTAAGAGAAGAAAATGAAATTGTAGAGTATTCTGAATTTCATTGGGATTGAACATCTACATTTCATATACCTTTAAAAATCTCCTTCAAAAAATCTTAGTTTCAGGAATTCAGGATTTTTTTTCCCCCCAAAATTAGGTCATGTTTAACTACCTGAGTAAAAAAGTCAATGGGACTGCTGATTTCTTCAATCATTTGAAAAAGTGACATCAAATATATAAATTGTAAGCTTCAGGTCCTCAAAAAATAGCATATTCAGTATGTCGTAAAAAAAAATCTGATTGCTTCATTGGAAATGCTTAGCTGGAAAGAACATGATGAATAAAAACTCTGTTTGTATTCAGGAAATGGTTAGTTTTGATCCACTGGATATTTTCAAAGTCTATAACCCCTAAGCTAGTTAATATGGTATTTAAGTTAATGAAAGAAATCAGAATGACATGCAGAAATTCAGTTTCAAATCTGAATTTTTAATTCAAAATGGGTGTTTTCCAAAATTTAATTTTGCATGAATGATGTAGTGTTTTAATTTTGCATCCAAAGCTGGGGAAAAACTAAAATGTCATTGCCTAGCTGAGTCTGAAACAATTCTCTTGGTGGTCTCGCCTGTTGTTTGGAATAAATAAATTAATTAATATTTTCATTTGTAAATTTCCCAGTCATGTTCACTATTGTAATATATAATGTGTTCCATTTTCAAATTGATAAGAAATCCTTGCACTGGTAATATCATTGCAATAGGCAGAACTTGTTCATCAGTTGTCCTTTAATAGTAATTTGAACAGTATTCTGTTAGAAATTGGTATACAAGTATTCATTTACAAATAAACAACATTTCTAAGAAGAAGGTTATGCATAGCGCTTCCATTGTTTAATTATATTTACTACGGTAGAATTGCATAAAAATCAAGTCCACCCTTATTCTGAAATGGCCATTGTTAAATTAAGCATTAACTTTAATGATAATGCCAGAGCTTTATAAGTTTGGTCTAAAGGTCCACTGTGACCTGTGATAAATCTCCTACTGACTGCCCTGGGAGCAAGGAAAGGTTTAGCGTCTTTAATAGATATCAAAGTAAAACATTTTATAATATTCATTAATACTTGTCAATAATTTTTTAAAAGTTATATGGACTTGTAATCACATTAAAAAAATGATCCTACACGA
>NW_009647572.1:273588-291896 GCF_000708025.1 Charadrius vociferus | reverse complement strand
CTGAAAATACTAAAATACTTGAGGTAAAAGGACTGAAAAATGCAAGGAACATGTAGAATATACTGTTGTATGAGACAAATGAGTCTATGGATGCTCAGTGTCTTGAACATTAACCACTTCACTGTTTTAAAGATGTGAGGATATGAAAAAAAAGAGCAAACTCATAAACAATGCATTACAATAGACCTGTGAGTTTGCAATGACAGGGATTACTAGTAAAATACCAGTTTTGCAAACTGAGTATTGCAAGAAGTCTGAAACTGAAAAACAGATGAAGGTGCCTGGAGTTTATGTGAGAAATAACCAGATTCCTGTGCAATGTGCTGAGCAGTGTATGAAATCACTTTCCTGTGATTTATGAAGGAGGTGTATTAGGAATGCAAAATACATAGGAGAATAATATTTCCAAAATGAAGTTTCAAAAAAAAAAAACCCAAAACTGAGAGTTTTAATAATGGTGCAGTGTTAGTAAATAGTTCATTAATTGTATAAAAAATGTTCTGACTTTACTTCTGTGCCTTGTTTACATATGGAGCCAGTGCAACATCACTCAAGAGAGATTACAACCTGGCTTTTGTCGTTCTGAGAGAAGTTTACATTTTCTTGCTGGAAGTCCATGAGAGCAAGACCAAATCAACATCTCAGAAGGAGCCACATTTTTGCCATTGACTATACTGGCCAAAATCAACTGCTAGGTCAAGATCTAGTTGCCGCTCACTGTTTCTGTGGTAAAGAAAGAAAAGAGGAGAATGTGTGGATATGAATGTGGGGAAAGAAATGGCATTTGGACAAATAATTTAGCTGGGAGTAGATGGGAGGTGGAAGCAGGTGTATGCTGTGGACCGGAGGGAGGAGTGGGGAGCTGCAGGCTGGGGCTGAGCCAGCTTTTGGAGATGCAGAGAGCCGAGCACAAGGTCCCTGCATGGTTATCGGAGGGCACGGGTGAGTGCTGACAGGTAACAGCAGTTTCGGAGGGAAAACATCTTGCAATGCTTTATCAGACTGGAGATTTCACTGAAAACATTCAGCTTCATTGGCAGCGTTGGCAACTCTTCTGTCCCCGAAATGCAAACCAGCATTTTTGCAGCCAGAAAGACAATGGCAACAGTGAGTACTGCCAACAGCTTAGTAACTTGGTCTAGTGACAGGGAAGCACAGAATTCCTAGAAATGTCCCAAATAATGACTCCATGGCCACAATTAATTCTTGATGGTAAGGACATGGAAAAGATAGAAAATAAGGGTTTCTTGAAAAGATTGCGATTTGTAGGAAAGTGACTGTAAGTTGATGCCAACTGCACACAAACAACATCTATCAACATTACATTTAAAACAGTTCTGTGATATGCAGGTTTGTTATTTGGACAGGCAACCTGACAGCAGAGATTGATGCACCTATCTAGGAAGAATAAGAATATAAATCTCTGTCTTATCATAAGGAGAATGCAGGGAGCAGATAGGGTTGAAGCGGTGGACATAATCTATTTAGGTTTCCAAGAGGCATTTGACATTGCATTGTAGAATAGGATAATATATCTTCAGGTTAGCATGTAAGGTACAGCAGACTCTTTTCCTTCCAGGCTTCTCAAGCTGCAATGTAGGACACCGATTCCCAAGTGCAGAACATAATTTCTTCCCCAGCTTTCTTCTCAGCCTTTTTGTTTTTCTACTCATTATATTTTCTAGAAAGCTCTTCTAGAAAATCTCCTCTTATCCGTCTTCTACTTCTTTTTCTTCATACTATCTTTTCTGTTTCCTTTTATTAATTTTGACTCTTTTTTCCCTTTTATTCATAAAATGAGAGTGCTGGGGAGGCATCCTGACTCAATATCAGACTGATGTGATGTTGGCTTAGCATCCTGAGTCTAGCAATTAGACAATGGGGATGAACAACCATCCATCATGGATTGGGAACTACAAAAAAAATTCCCAAATAAAGATGACTGCCTGTCTTCTCTGGGGACTTTCTTCAGTCATATCAGTGATCAGAAATAGGGATATTATACAAGTACTGCATGAGCTACTTATGGGAAAATTTTATTCTAGAACTGATATGAATAACAGTTCATAAGTATGCAGACGCGATGAGGATACAGAAACATCAGTAGTACTAAAAAAGGCTCAGATAGCTGCAGCAGTATCCAGGCTTCTGTATACCTTTACATACTCCCTTGTTTCTTCCATTTTATCTCCAGGGATTCCATTTCAACACTCCCGTCATAGGAGCCATCCCACCATGTCTCCATGAGGCCAATGAGATCACAGCCCTTCAAGCATGCACACGTCTCTAACTCCTTGTATTTATTCCCCATGCTACATGCATTTGAATAGAGGCATTTAAATTAGGCACCCGATGAAGCTAACTTACTGCCTGGAGTGGCTAGTTTTCCTTTATGCTACACTCCAGGTGCTCTCAAGGTGACCTGCAACCCTTTTCCAGGTTCTAGGCATCTATTACTGGTATTGGCATCATATATATCATATATAATATGATGCAGATCACTTAATTCCTCAGAACTCTGACACTTCTCAGAGGATATGACTTCCAGGTTCTCAGAAGAGAGGGTAATCAGTTCTCCTGGAGGATTTGGGGAAATTACGTGGGGAAATTAAAACTGGTATATGTCAAAGAAACTTATGATAATTTAGGCTGGGAGCCTGTACGTTGTCTGGTTAAACTCCTCACTCAGAACAGGACCAACTTTTAGGTCACAGCAGGTTGCACAGGATCTTGCTCAATCAAGTTTTCAATATCCCTGCGGATGGAGATCCCGCCGGGCCTTTGAGTCCCAGCCTCAGTGACTTACCACCATCTCTGTGATTTTTTTTACTTACATCCAGTCTAAATTTCCCTTTCTGCAACTTGCATCTCTTCGTTTTTGTGCATTTGCTGTGCACCTCCAAAAGCAGTCTGAGTCCATCTCCACAATCCTGCATTAGATAGCTGAAGACTTTCAGCCTTATCAGTCTTCTCATCTTCAGGATGAATAAACCCATTCTTCTCTGTGTCCCTTTGGTTTTTAAGTTCTCCGGTCCCCTAAATTGTCCCTAAGAGAGGCCTTTTGCTGAGCAGTCTTTAGTGTCTTTGTTGCACAAGGGACTCCAAAACTGGACACAGAATAGATGCAAAGTCACAAATGCTGAGCAGAGGGGAATAATAATTTCCATTGACATGCTGCCAGGCTGTGACTAATGCAGTCCAGTGTATAGTTAGCCTTCATCTGCAAAATGGGCTGCATTGGTAACAGGATTTTGAGATTTTAAATTTAAGGTGGTTTGTAATTTCAATTTAAGAATGTCAGTATACAAAAGTTACAATGTTTAAACTGCCAGTAACTTTTAAACTGCCAGTAACACTTGGAATAACTACTTAGAAAAATTTACTGTACAAAATATGCATATTGGAATTGTTTTGGGAAAAATGTACCTTTTTTTTTTAACCTAAATGTAATTGTACACAAGGAGTAGCACTTGGCAAGGGAAACCTTTTACCTTTTGAAATAATGTAAATGAATTCTTTTATCAAACAATCCTTTTAAGTAATGAACACAAATGTAGAATCTATCTTAAGAATTTTCTCAGTGCATTAAACCTGCCCTTTAAAAAAATGGTAATTGCTAAGTGAGATAAAATTCATATAAGTTTGCCCTTTCCACTGCTGTCTATCAAATATTTGTCAGGAATTCTAGGTAGTGAAATGTTCTTTGGGTTTTTCTGACACAATATAGCAATGACACAAAAAATAATCGTCAAGGTCATTAGGTGTGCTGCTAATTATGGCCGCAATGACCAATTCACACCTACACAGGAGGCCTGTTCAGCCTTCATTTACGTACCGATTTATGGAACTGTAAATATATACGGATGTGTTTAACTGTGGCTGGGATGGAATGAGCAATCACTTAGATATAAAAGCTCTACAAAGCAAAAGGATATGGCAATGCAAGAAACTAAGAAATTTCACATAGGGTAGAAAAGTAAGATCAAATAGAGGTAACTTTCAGCAATCAACACAATCCTATAATCTAAAGACAAGGTTCAATTTTTGTCAGTAGCATTGTATAGACATTCCTTTATGTGGATTACATAGAAGTGAAAAATAGAAAAATTATAATAACTAAATAATATAAGCAGTAACCTATAAATCACGTTGGGCTACTGAGTTTGACCAAAACTTTGGGTTTGACTTCACTGTATGTTGCACTTGACAAAGCTGAATTTAGACTTTTAGGCTAAGTCTGCCTTATTAAACAAAACAGGACTGAGGCACAGTTAGGTTCAGTGATAGGTAACCATCTTTGGTACTAGTTGCAAGCAAGCTCACAGGCATGGTTTTACCTCTGTTTACTCATATTTTTCCAGACAATACTCAAGTGAGCTGGGGAAAACATGCCAGGGACTGTTTCTAACACTGTTCCTAACAAAACTCTCTCCTACCAATAAGGCAGTTAAATGAAATGCAAATGAAGCGGTCAGATCACAGACACACCTCTGTGCTGTGACTTTATTACGAAGTTCTTCATAGTGACTACAGTTCACTGCCCGTCAGCCTTAGGACACCTCATGGACTAAACACCACTCTCCTGATTTTAGCCCGTTTTTTAGTGAGTGTTAGCTTACCCTGAAGAAGAAAGTGTACACCTTTTTCCAGGTCAGCTACACCCCCCCCCCCCCCCCCCCCCCAGCTGTTTGTCACTGGAATCTGATATGTTCTACTTTATGCCAACAAGGACAGGAAAAAATTTACTTCCTAATGTGTATGCTTTGGCTAGGCTGGGAAGAAAAAAACACTCCTAAATTTCTGGACATAATAGAATGCAACATTGGCAACATTCAACTTAATAAACTTAGATGTCTCGGTGTGGATTGGCACATTTGAACTGGTCAGTTCTAGTACACGAGTATTATCGACTATAAACCAGATGACTACATTTGGCCAGATGAATCACTGTATATGCAGTTATGCCTCTTCATTGAAAATAAAGTGATTAGTTCTACTTTACAGAGGTATAAAATGAATATAATCAAATCCCACTCCTAGTTTTATGGATTGTATAAAACCAAGCTGATATTTCCTGACTGTGACCTAATCTGGAGTAGGTGAGCAGCCACTTCTAATGCAACTCACAAACTGGCTTTGATTGCTGTTGAGCTGGACAGGAATGTTTAAGCTTTGAGAAAATCTCTGTACATTAAAAAAAAAAAAAAAAAAAAAAAAGGGAATAGCTAATCTCTTCTTACTGATGAATGAGTTCCTGTGTCCTGAGAAAACTAGAATGAAATGGACTTTTTGTTACAAAGTGGAAGAGCGCTCAGAAGAAGAGTGGAAAGAAAAGACTTGAAATCTACACCTACTGCTATCGCCAACTTTGTGTGCAGCCTTGAGTAAGTCACTTATCCTCCTTACATCTTCAGTCACCCAGCTGATAAATGAGAAAATCCTAACGCATTGAGTGTTGGGAAAAATAGTTATTAGCTTTTGAAAAGCACTTTCAAAGGGTCTGGTGCAGTATAAATGACAGATACTTATTTTAGAGGAGAAAGCAACAGATACGACCATTTTGTTTCAAGGTTTTTATTAAAGGAAAACAGAATTGTTGTCAGTGTAAGTTATTTTCTAACATAGTGGCAACAGAAAGGTGAATACCTCTCTATTGTAGGTGAATACAGTAGATGTAAGGCAGCTACTCTTAAGGTGAGATATTAAGAAGCTGCACTGGTTATAGGAGATAGCTGAGGGAGTGTGCTGACATTTATGCTGTACCTCAGGTTTATGCTATCATTATTCTACATGCCATGGAACATACACTGAGATGCCCTAGTATGTGACAGTGCATATAAATTTTGACCAAAAGCTTTATGGAAAAGAAAAAGGAGATGTATTCTTAATGTTAATATACTAGTATGAAATTCCCTGTGCTGTGATGAAAGATATGTCCACAACGAATACATCTCAGCACAGATCACATAGATTGAAAGAGGATTTTGGAATTCTTTTTAATGTTTTCACTGTGAAAGGATTGATTTCTTCCAAGCCTGACATAATAGACCTTAGCCTTATTAAAAGCTGCTAATTAAAATGGTCTGCACATCTGAATATCACTTTTAGAAAAATGTCATGAAAAATGAGGTCTGTTTCTGGTGCATATGTTTTCAATAAAAAGCTATGAGTAGAATGAGCAATAGAGTTATGTGAAAGAGGATGGAAATACACAACTTTTGATTGTTTTTTACAAAATTTTAAGCTTTTCAGCATTCCCCTTCTCTCTCCAACACTGTGGCAGAGAATTTGGTTTGGATCTAGAGCTGGAAGAGGGGACTGACAATTAGCAGAGAACATAACACTGACATGGTTCCCCTCCCTTGCCTCATTGCTTTACCTGCAGTTGCAAGGGCACAACATTAACAGCTGTATAGGTGGCTGGAAACTATTTTCACATTTCAAACAATTCTTACGTTCTGAAGGGGAAATCCAGCATTTAAGATATATTTTCTTTCTGAATTAGCACAAAAGCCAGATTTCTGTAATTATCAGTGGAAAGAGCACTTCCCTCAGTCCCCCAAAAGAATGATCTTGGACCTCTCAGAATCCGCATACTGACAATAACCAAGTTTTCTAATGATAAATATCACAGAAATGAAATATTATTCAATTTATAGAATATAAGAAAATAATTTAAATATTAACTAAAATTCAGAATGATCTAAATGTAAGCAAAGACTGTATAATAAAATATGCCAACTGTGTCCTGGGCTGCATCAAAAGACGCGTGGCCAGCAGGTCGAGGGATGTGATTCTACCCTTCTACTCTGCTCTCATGAGACTACACCTGGAGTATGGTGTTCAGCTTTGGAGTCCTCAGCACAAGAATGTGGACCTGTTGGAGCAGGTCCAGAGGAGGGCCACATAGATGATCAGAGGGCCAGAGCACTTCTCTTATGAGAATAGGCTGAGAGAGTTGGGGTTGTTCAGCCTGGAGAAGAGAAGGCTCCAAGGAGATCTTATAGCGACCTTCCAGCATCTGAAGGTGGCCTACAAGAAAGCTGTAGAGGGACTTTTTACTAGGGCATGTAGTGATGGGATGAGGGGTAATGACTTCATAGTGGAAGAGGGTAGATTTAGAAAAGATATCAGGAAGAAATTTTTCACTATGAAGGTCGTGAGGCATTGGCACAGGTTGCCCAGAGATGTTGTGGATGCCCCATCCCTGGAGGTGTTCAAGGCCAGGCTGGATGGGGCTTTGAGCAACCTGGTCTACTGGGAGGTGTCCCTCCCTATGGCAGGGGGGTTGGAACTAGATGATCTTCAAGGTCCCTTCCAACCCAAACCATTCTATGATTCTGTGGCGTGTTTTAACATCATCACTCTAGGAAAATAAAGGTAACCAGGTAATTTTTTTTCCTGAGGAGGAATATTATCCAACTACCACATTCCCAACAGTGTTTTCTGAGTGGGATGAAACTGCATTTTCCAATGGGAAATCATTGTGACTTTTTTTTTTTCAATTGCAATCAACTTTTTTTTTTTTTTAGCAGCCACTGAGCAAATCATCGTCATGGCAGGCCGTGGCAGTAGCAGCAAATGCTAGGCAGGATACCCCAGGACATATCATACAATTCTTGGTGTCTGTATGGACAGCCGAATCAAGCCCAGAGGCTGGGATTCATCTCCATATTAAATTGGTTGATCTGTGGCATCTACTTGTACACTCGTCTAAGCTTCATATGGTTCTCCCTAGGCAATGGAAGCCTAGTCTATAGGTGGTTACAGATGTCCAGTGGCTCCTGGACAGAAGTGCATGACACATAAGGAAAAGCCTAGGTTAAGTTCAGTTGCCTATTGTCTAGTGTCATTTTCTAAGAGTATGTAGCCTGGCTTCCAACTAGCTCTAGAGAGGAGCAGGAGTGCCTTTTAAGTCCTATCGTAGGTCCTGGTACCGCTCCTACAAGATGTTTTGGATAGCCCAAGATGTCAAAAATGGTATTGAACATCTGCAAAAGTGAGTCACCTGTGCAGCTTGGCCAGCAGAGCAGATCTCCAGATTCCAGTGACTTTATTATCTAGATTTCCAGTAAGCTCTACAATGAAGGTTAAATGCAGTCAGTCAGTCACGGATGGAAACCCACACATCAGAAAACATAGTCTTTTCCCAAGTAGCTTACTTCAACAAAGACAGCCAAAGGTTAGTTGAATTATAAGAAAACCTGAGAAAATAATATTCTTTTACAAAAAAAAAAAGGCTCTGGTGGATAAGACATGATAGAAAATTAGCTTCAAAATCCTATATAAATTGCCTTGTGTTCATATGTAGACTAGTCAGGCTTTTTGGCTCAGATCCATTTAGAAATATTTTATCTGTATATAAAAGCATAATGCCCAAAGTGAAATGCTACTGGTAAGGCTATCTGTGCACCTGTAATTCATGTCTCCGTATGTTTGCACTACAGCAGTCTTTAAATTCACCATCAGGTTTTTTTTTTCAGAGAACCTCTGTTCATGTAACACACAGGATGGATAAATGCCTAAATTGCTGTAATTTGTGATACCTTCCTAACTTGAACCCTATCTTGTGCTTCTTAGCTTTTGAATGCATAACCTAGAATTTGTAGCTCTTTTTCTGTATAATTTCCTACAGATATTGGAAAGAAAACTGAGCAAGAAAAACTCCTTTATATAAAATCACACTGTCAATTTCAGTTCCTTGGCAGTGTTAGAAAACTTTGGCTAAATCTGTGTTAGTGAACAAATTAGGGTCAGGCCACTGGCACCCATACTGTTGAATTTTTAATGTGTTCTCTACTGGTTTTGCCCTTAGGCAATTAGTAGCTTCCTAGACAATGCCCAAGCTCAACTAGGGAAAAAGCACATGCAGTTAGGCAAAAAGCACAAAAATGTCCCACTAAGCACTTTTAACACAGTCAGTCTGGTCTTGGAGAAGGACTGCAAGGAAGTTTAAGAGTGTGATGTGTGCCATACCATTTGAGTGGATCTCCAAATGGCCCCTGGTTTATTTTATAGTGCCACTAACTAATCATAGTCCGTTACTGCTGTGTGCACTAGATACTAGTAAGAGCTGAAACATTTTACTATTTTGGATTCAGTTCCCAGTTCCGGTAAGGAGTAGTAAGATGTTCTTGTGCCCTTTTGTATCCTAAAGGTCAATCCTCTTATTTTATCCCTTCGGGGCTCTTTCAACTAATACAATTCATGAAACTGAAAAAAACTAAATACAAAATTCAGTGGACAGATAATGATCCAAAATTACACCTTTTTACACTCCGTTCAGGAAAGAACAAAATATTTTGTAGCCTGTGGTTCTCATCCATAGTCATGCATAATTCTCATATTAAAAAAAAGACAGGGACACATCTCAAGGCTTTTAAATAAATTCTATTCACTGACGTGATTAGGATCAAACTGTAAGGCTTTGTATAACTAAACATCTATATTAAATTCTCTTCATGAGCAATGAACAGGAGAAAACATTTAAAGCATATTCTAGGTAATAAATGTTAAAATACCTTTGGTTCTTAATCCCACACCCTTAATTAAATAGAATAAAATGAAGAAAATTCCATTAAGGCTGTACTTTTATTATTGTCACATATTTTATAGAGGTCCCTTGTCCTTTCCTGCGCTTAGATCTTTAAAACAGTCATAACAACAGCTGTTCCTGGCTACAGAAGGTGCCTGCAGTGTTTAAAACCAAGCATATGTTTCTAATTGTATAGTCTCACCTGAGTCCAGTTCCCTCACAACTTGAGTTGTCGCAAAGGTTTGGGTTTATGTGCACATGTACTGCTGAAACGGCCTATGAATCCTCTGTTGGGTACAGTCCGGTGTAGTCATAAAGTCTCTGGAGCTTGAGGATTCAGCCTCCCTATTTACTATCCAAGAGATACTCTGAGCGATGAGAAAGAAATTTACCTCCTTCCCTTCTGTCCAGTGTAGTCTGTGCCAAATCACTTATAATAGATCTGGGCAAGAATCACTTTGCACCACCCGGTTCTTTGCTGTTATAAAACACAATGGTTGGAGATTCTCCGTGACAACAGATTCCCACACATTTTTGTATCTGACTATTCAATAGAGCCCATTTTCCTGGTGCTAAAGAGATACCAATTATTTCTAGCATTGCCAGTATAAAAAGGCTGTTGTACACTGAAGCTCGCATCTGGCTAGACCATCTTTTGTATATTCAGAAGGGATTATTTGAAACAGAATAGTTCTTTTCAGAACTTTAGACACTAAACCATATTCAACAGTGAGCTCTCCATCTCCCCCTCATTCTGTTTTGCCTCTGTCTTTTCAGAGGTCTGCTGAAATGCTCCTGTTCCTCTACACTTTTAATACTAGGATGAGTGGACAGTAATTTCTTGAGGTTCTGTATGTTTCTGCAGCTTTTTACTTCTCTCACCTAAAAAAAATACAGGATCCTGTACATTTTCAGTGGACTAAACAACTTTTTGCTCTTCACATTTATATCCTTATTACATTAACTGCCACAAAGAATAAACATAGAAAACCTACCAGCATTGATGGGGCCCCTTTGTGCACTCAAATGGGGACTAGGTGGGACAAACACCCACCTTATACCTTGCGGTTACACACGTGTGGCAGAAGGAGAGCATTCCCAGAAACATTTCATTTTAAAAGAAAAAACAACCAAGCTCTGATGCACTTAAATTAAGTACTCCTCTGAGTTAGAAGTATAGCCACCTTCTGCTGCTAACCAGCAGAAGAAATGAGGCTGGCACCTCCAGAAAGCAACTGAGGTCCTAGGTGGTTTGAATCACTCTTTTTAACAATATTTGTATCTTTCTGCTGAATAAAGAAGGGGTCTAGAGGACCCGCTCTTCTAGGTTAGGTGTCTCATCTTTCATGGTGCTTGAGGACATCGTTTAGTGGTGGTTTTGGCAGTGTTAGGTTGATGTTTCGACTTGGTGTTCTTAAAGGTCCCTTCCAACCTGGGCAATTCTATGATTCTATGTTTCAAAAGTGAGGTTAGATGGTTCCAGGGGCTCTGTGCAGTCACTGCCTCATCAGGGAATGGTACGATTGCAGAGATATCAGGCTATATTCTGTAATGAGGGGCTGGGCTCCTCTTAGTCAGCAATTGCTGAATTTTGTAGTAGATCAGCAAAGGTATTTTACATAATAGGTGGGAAAAATTTATTTAGTTATTTAATGAAATCCCCTTTTGCTTTAATGCAAGGGACAACCTATTTATTATCTCCTTCAATTTCAAGTAAGCACAGAGAATTCAAAACAGATAAAACAAAATAATTTCTACAGAAAACTAGGACCCTTTGTGATATTTCCAGAGACTTTTCTTCCAGGCCACAACAGAAGTTCTTGAAGTGCCATATTCCTGTGGTCTTCCCTCTACTAAGGCAAAAAGGTTTTACTATCACAGACTCAGACTTTTCTGGGCTAGATAGTGTGTGATTGGGAGTGTTCTCAGTTCTGTATTATCAGCTAGCATATATAGCCCTTGTGACAGTTTATAGTAGTCTTCTGAATAATTTCATATGTATATATACATGCGCAAGTGCCTTACAGGGCATCCATATGTACTTGGAATACAAAACCCCCTGTTATTCCATCCAGCAGAATTACCTAGTTTTCTCAGCTTGTTGAAGGAAGCATTCTAGAAAGCCTTACTGTTGCCATTTATATTTTGCTTCAAGAGTCAAGGTCAGGTGAGAACAGTGACTTTTAGTAGGGGAAAATATGGTAAAATATTTATTCTTATTATTTTAAAAATTATTCTAAAAATATGTGTCACTTTGAGCTCCTTTTGTACTCTTTTACCCATGGCAATTATAATTATACTTGTATGTATTTGTCTTGTCCAGAGATCCTGGCAATAACAACTGTTGTAGAAGCTGCTCACAAAAATGGTGACTGATCTTTGTCAAGATCATGCTGAAAATATATTATACCTTTTCTGATTTGATAAAGCAGGAAGTTTAATAAGTTCTTTTTTTTTTTTTATTGAAGACCAAGGTTTTCAATAATTTGTGGCTCAAAAAAATTCATATTTTAGAATATCACAGCCTGGAATTAATTTATCTAACATCAGCATGTAACTGAAGTATGTAAATTTCCAACACAGCTCTGTGAGGCTCTGTATATGGAGTCTCAGCAAGGGAAAGACAGGCATTTCCAAAAGGATGAGCCAACTCTTACATGGGATGAATCATCTTATACATATTTCCTCTGCATTGATTCCACAATGAACCACAGGCAACTGTGTTCTTATTACAGGCACCTCAGGTAGGTCCCTAAAGTTAAATGAGATGAATCTAGGCTCAAGTAATTGAAAAAAAATACTAGTGAAAATCTAATTCTACATTCTTAAGAGAAAGTACTCTGAAAGCCAGAACTGATGGCAGATACACTGCGAAGACCCGTATCTTTCATCATATAATACCGAACAGCAGATGGCATTTATTAGCATGCTATAATAAGTTTGAGATGCCCCAGGCAAACTGACAGAGCAGCAAACAAGACGCAACGTTACAAGCAATAAAACAGTTCAGCTCAAAAAGAGAAAGGTGCTGTAGGGGATATACACTGCTAGAAAGAGAGGGGTAGGCTTTGTCTTTGATGGGGAACAAACAAAACAATCCAGTGGATTTAGGTGCCAATGTTCTTGGACAAGTACATTTTTCACAGCTTAAGGCAGTTACAACCAAAGTCAGTGCATCTGCTGATCAGGCATATAAAGGAAATAGACAGGGGAGATATACAACAAGTAAAGTAATGATAATAACAGAAGGGCTTACTACCCTGTAGATACCTGTTGATTTCTTTGATAAGCATGTGAAGGAATGCAAATAACTTATGTAGGAAAACCATCCTGCCTGCACATATACCCTGATGGACACCAAACTAGTTCCTGCTGCTCAGGAAAGAGATTTTGGAACCACTGTGGACAGTTCATCATCTCACTGCTCAACAGAGTTACAAACACACATCTGGTGCTGAAATGGTGATGAGAGATATAGAAAATGAGACAAAAATAACAATCTGTGAAAATCCATTTTGTATCCACATCTTGAATGCTGTGCGGATTATTTTGGTCGCCCCCACATCAAGAAAATATAACAGAACTAAGAAACAACACAGAGAAGGGAGAAATGGATGCTCGCAGGTGTGAAACTGCTTCTTTACAAGAACTAAACAGATTAGGATTTACGAGCTGGATAACAGATAAAACAGGAGTGTTATGAAAAATATATATAATATCATGAGTGTCTTTTAAAAAGGGGAAGAACTAAGAGACCTAAAATGAAAAGGAAATGTACATAAATTAGTCAGTGAAATTCTTTCCACAGGACATGGTGAAGGTCAAATTGTAAAAAGCTCTTTAAAAGCAAATGTTGTTTAAAATTATTAGACAGCAAGTGCAGTACTCCTGAAGATGACTATAACCCTTATCACTACCTAACACTCAAATTATAGCTGAGAATACATGTGGAGAAGTGCTCTTTTCCTACTTTTTTTCTCTTTTCCCAAGCATCCACTGCTGGAAGCTCTCGTGTGATATCCAAGAATGGTT
Source organism: Charadrius vociferus (assembly GCF_000708025.1). Classification (NCBI taxonomy): domain Eukaryota; kingdom Metazoa; phylum Chordata; class Aves; order Charadriiformes; family Charadriidae; genus Charadrius; species Charadrius vociferus. The sequence continues at coordinate 278,329 of NW_009647572.1, read as the reverse complement.
ACAGCTGCAATCTGACTGAGGAGGAGGGCGGAGAGAGAGTAAGAAGTCTTGCAGTCAGAAAGTCACACAGAGTATGTCTGTAAGCAACACAGGTGTTACAGGACCTCAACATTTTCATTCCTGTGAGTACATCCAAATCTAAAAAACAAATTCAATTCTTGCCCTTGTTCTTGAGCGAAAGACTTTCTAAAAATCACTCAACAAACCTCTGTAATGTTAAAACTCGTGGCCTCTGGAAATCATCCTCAACCCCAGATACTTGAGCAAGGGACTGCAAGGCAGAATTTTAAAAATTTAGGGTCAAATGAAAACTTGAACCTAAATGCCAATGAGTATGTAAAAGTCACCAAGGTACAAAGACAAAAGCTAGAAAACTGAATGAGATTATTATCTAGCAGTAGCACTGCACTGGTTTATATCTAGTTGGAAGAAAGTTAATTGGCCATGGACAACTCTCCTGTCTTAGTTTCCCCCAAGAAATAATACAAAAACAGTTAAACAAAGGTCAAATTAAGTTCTCCACAGGCAAATGCTGTGTACAGAAGAGGTATAAAACCTCTAGTCATAAATGATACAAAATAAGGTCTGGTCCTACAGCTGGTTGCACGCAGACAGATAGACTGCCCCTGTGCAGCCAAACTAACTTCACTTATTTACAGAATCAAGACTTAGCATGTTATCATCTCCATCACACACCACCCCTAGCTGCAGAAAGACTTGTTTGCCCTAAAGATAACGATTAAATGTGAATATGGTATTCGCAGTTCTGCTGATGCTGTCTTTAATGATAAAAAAAAAACACAACCAAAAAAGGTAGTTTGGTTTTACTACAGTAACAATAGAAACCTATTGGCATTTAAAACATTAGGATAAACACCAATTTTTTGGGGACCTGTGGTATGAATTTCTTTCCAGTGAAACAACAGCTTTGCCTGCAGATATTTGAGGCTATAAGTTGAAAGGCGTCCAAATTGTGGGCCTTTGTGATTCCTTTCTCATTCCCCTCTTTCAGGACACCCCAGAGAAACTGATGTTAAGCAGAACATTAATTTTATATGGTTCCTGCAGAAAATGAATTGTGGCCGGACTGTAATGCATGAGGCTTACATGTTTGAGGGAAAGAAGAGTACATTTGCTTTGTTTCTGTATTGCCTTCTGGGATCCAAATCACACATGGAGGGACAATCCTTATTCCTCTGGTAATGACTTCTGTATAATCATATTGGTTTAAAAGCCCCAGAAATTGTCTCTCCTGTGGACCATTTGAAATGCAGCTCTAAATTCTGTCTGTGCATTTGTTATTATACAATCTGTACAACCAGAACAAAATTTTATTTTTGGATCCCAAACTAACTTTGAAGACAGTGAGTTCCAAAGAAACCTCCACTACATTTACCTTGCTTCCTACATTCCCTGAAGGGCATTTAAAAAAAAAAAAAAAAAGACTCATTTATAGGTGCTTTGTAAAATTAAAACTATATTTTTAAAAGGGACTTTTTTATTAATACATTTTGAGGTTTTATTATTCTGTAGACACTTTTTCTCTACTGTTGATTGGTCCACGTCATATGAAGATGTGTTTGTAAATAATTTAGTGTTACTTGATATAACTTGTAAATACAAAATAAGATTAACAAAGTATTAATCAAGTATTATTCAATTTCATGTAAACCTTGAAATAATCCCTTTGATGGAAAAAAAAATCCAAAAATACTGGCATAAATTATTCACCCCAAGTAATTCAACCAGGCCTAACAAATGCAGTACAGTAAATAGGAGCTTGCATACTGCACAAAGGGATCATTTGAAATCCTTTATCACTTTGTTCACCTCTCCTGCCCTTCATCTTCTTTGCAATTCCAATAAGGCTGCAACATCACTGCAACATAAAGAGCGTTACTGATTCTATTTAAAAGGTGCCAACCCTGTTGATCATCTGCCTACCCCATTGTCAGGACGGAAGTGTATTTTATTTATATTCTGGAAGTGATATGGGAACTATTTTGGTGAGTTAGTGCTTTCCTCCAAGACTGTACTTCAAAACAAAACAAGACTATTGTTGGAGCCTTACAATGTCATAACAATTTTCATTTTGTGAATAAACAGATTACTGCTTTCAACTTCTATGAAGGTCGCCAGTTTTGACTTGTCATCACAACTTACCATGGAGCAGTAAAAAATCAACTAACCAACCAATCAAATTAACAAATCCCAAAGAATCCAAAGAATGCTTGGTTTGAAGCATAGTGGACGGTAAAATAAAAGGATAACACTGAGAGGCCCACTCACGTCCCTCATGCCACCTCTACTGCATTTCTTTGGTTTCATTTCTACACAAACAACTCCTCTGTGCTATGGCTGTGCCCTGTGTCTAGTGCCAGTGCTTCATCCCAGTCCTCTCCTACCCACATCCATCCTGGCAGGCAGGACCTGGTGTTCACGAGGATTCCTGGGTAAGTTGTGGGCTCTGAGGACGGGGAGTACTCAGAGGTGCAAATGAACCCGTGTTGCTAATCCCACCACAGTCTGCTCTGTTCATTCACAATATGCTTACCCCACCCTGACCTCTTAATATTTTATGTATTATCCTAAAGGGAAGGGCCCAGAGTTTTCAGTTTTAGAAAAAAATACTCAAATCTTTACAACTGACTATCATTTGTGAAAATAAGAGTTGGAAAGCAGGTGATAGATCAGCTATATGCCCTCCTTTCTGTTTTACCACCCTGAAAACGGCAGTTAAGTCTCCGTTTTGTCAACAGGAACACAATTTGTCAAAGGTTATATGACCCAGATCTCATAATTCCCAGTGCTGGGCTAAGCTCTGTTTCCTACCTTTCCAGATGATTAATGTGTTCAGCTTGCTGTACTTTTTCTCTTTAGTACATAAGAAGGAGAAGTATTCCACAAGAGAGGTAATTTCTGCGCTTTCTTACAGTCTGGTAAATCCTGGAAGGTATTAAAAATGAAGCAGAAATACTCAGAATTATTTCCAAAAAGTTTCTGAGATGTTCAAGTGGTTGAACCATATCATCAAATTACAAAATAGTCTCACAAAGCATATAGTAGGTCCCTGTCTCATGAAGAACTTGGTATAATCTTTATTCATAAGAAAGGGAAAGGCAAGAACACCAAAAGATTTCTAGTCTAGGACTAGAAAACTTCATGAAATCTAAGAATCTGTGCTTACAATTCAACACAGAATTTCTTGGGTTCACCTTCAAGTTGTAGCGTGTACTAAATGAGGATTTAAAAAATGAAATTAAAAATCCCCCCAACGACACATTTTTGCTCTTTTAGAAAACTTAGGTATGAGCAGAAAATGTGAAGACTCCTCTGTTACAGAACAGGGCTACTCATGCCTGACGCTTTGCCTCTTCATTTCTCTGCTGCACAACACAGCAATCCAGACAGTCTTCTGGCTTCATTACATCTCTAACATTAACAACTGCACATTTGCACATTTGCTAATAGTACCTCTTTGTGTTGCCAGAGTACCCTTGCTGACACCCTATTTTCTTTGCTTGACACTCCACTTGCTGTTGACTCTTAGTGAGAGGGACAGAATTGAAAGCCCTGGCATTTCAGCGTGTGAAACGAGGCAGTAGCTGATGAAGTACAATTTCTCACACTGTGAGAAATTATCAGTTATATCGGCTTTGGGAAGGCTTTCAGAACTCTCATTCACAATACCGTCTTAATGCTTTCTGAACTGGAGCCAAATCCTGAGAAAATATCGATGCATAACCATGCTGTGAGTGCTTACCGGGCCTTACTGAAGAACCATCTGAATAAAGTTACGGACTCACTGGCAAACGACACAGAGTACTCCATGTAATTAAACTAAATGAGATTGTGTCTCAGATTAGGAGGCATGCAAACTAGCTTTTGCTTTCAGTGGTACATGCAATTTTTGGCAGACATAAGGAAACAAAGCTGTTACAGACTGCCATAATAAGACAAAATACAGACATATTAATAAATAACATTTAATTTTCATTAAATTATAATGAAGTCTGTTATAGACACTATTTTGGAAGAAAAAGTTGTCATAGTTACTTCCAAGCTAACCCCATATAAACTCAATTTTCTCTCCCGTTTTTCTCTGCAAATTAAAATCGTGTTATTACAATTTCACATGTTAAATTTCATGAAATTTCATTTCACTAGATGAAACAGGAGGAAGACTAAATTCAGGAAGAAGCTGGACAGCTATGGGGTAAAATACTGGCAAGTCAGAGACCAGAATGGTCTGCAAACAACTATGATTTTTTCTTGGTCTTCCTAAGCACAAGAACATTTTATTTATGTTTGTCTTCACACCTGCGGTGAGAAGATATAGCAGTTTAAATGTCCAGGATCTGCAATGCCATAATCATTCAGAAGTGGGGAGAGTTGCAGATGGAAAGGTTAGCAACTGTATCTGCAACATCAAGACTTCCCTCAGCCCCAAGATCTATATGCCACATGGCACCTTTTTGCCTGGATGTCAGTCAACTCTAAGCCGGTGCACTTCTGGATTCACTTCTTAGCCAGTTGTTGGGACCAAACACATTTCTCTGATGCACAAATGAGGAGATTCAATCAGGTAAGTAAAAAAGGGTTTTATCGGCATAGTCCTAAAAGTTTGCTACATCTAAGGGATTTCCAAAATTCCTTACTTCAATTTTCCTCAGGTTATGAGGTAGAAGATTCATAATGTCCAAATACTTTCAGAATCTGAGGTGTCTTTTTTAACAGAAAT